>NW_020454217.1:2464658-2559229 GCF_003342845.1 Nothoprocta perdicaria
TTTTCTTTTCTTTTCTTTTCTTTTCTTTTCTTTTCTTTTCTTTTCTTTTCTTTTCTTTTCTTTTCTTTTCTTTTCTTCATGCAAAAGTTTTGATTAGCTACCTCTGAATACTCAGAAAACATGGAGAATTTTCAAAGTAGAATGTAAGTGATTTTTGTTCTTTGGCAATGGAGTTTTCCTATTAGTTGCTCCAGACCTCTAAGCTTATAAGCCATAGCCTCATGCCTGTTACTGGGGCCTTTCAAAACTTATTTTCTGACTACTTTCCAAACACTGTTATATCTAAATGTCATGAAGCACTCCCAAAATAGAGGTCACTTGAGGCATTTCTCCAGCTCTTTCTTTGAGTGTTTGTACTTAATCTCAGTAGGCCATAATGCTGTTCTGAAATCTGATTTGAGAGGCTGAAGGCAAGAGATGGTCAGTGCTCCTAAAATGTGATTGAAACCTGAATTATATGTGCTCTCCCAGAGGACTGCAAACAGGAAAGGAGTGATACTGCAGAGGTAAAAGCAACCGAATAACGTGACACTCGGTTCAATTTATTAGATGGACCAAGGAACAAATAAACTGTCAGAAAAAGTTTTTCACTCATGCTTGCACACACAAACACAGAGTTAACTGAGGCGCCCACAGTCATCAGCCCCTTAAGTCAGCACCCTAAGCTGCAAGAAATGCAGCAGTTCCTACAACCAGACTGTCCCAAACTCCTGGGTAGTGGCTCAGCAGCAGCCCCTAACAGTTCTACCTCATCCCTCTGCTTCTACCCAGTGTTGAATGTCCATGTCCACAAACCCTCCACCTTGTTTGCAGTATCCTCATGGCCATGGTTGGTTATGCTCAGGTACTTGGCCCTTGGTGAAGGCAAGGCCATAACGCTATCGTCTCAAATGAAGGACAGGCTCTGCCTGTTCTCAAAGTAATGCCAGATGGCAGTTTATGAAACTCTGAGGTGGTTTTCTAGACCATCTTTTCTGGATCTCCAGTACTGGAGCTGCCAGTATGGTGTAAGTTATAAGACACATCTGAGTTCGTTTGGTTCAAAGCGGAAAAACACTGCTCCAAGAGCAGAGGGAGTTGCAATATTGATGCCATTTTATCTTGGCTGCAACCCCTGTGGCAGGGACTGAGAGAAGGATGTTGAAACAACAGATAAAACATGCCTTCAGGTTATAATAATGTCAAATTCTACAATGAATTCTTTCAAATATTTCTTACAGATAGACATGCACAGCCTTACGGTATTTTTCTAGTGAAGAAAATAAGGGAACTTTGGTACTAAAAATTAGAGGAGGTTCTTGCGAATGCCCGAACATAACATGATGGCTAGCATAATAATATGTTAAATGAATAGCCACAGGATACCTAAAATGTTCTACAAGACCATCCCATTAATCTTCTATGAGCTGAGAATCTGCTACAACGATGAAATTTTATTTTGGAGTTTTCTAATTTTAAGCTTATTGTAGTCTTGTCATTTTGAGCCTGCAAACAGTGACTAATGATATCCGACCTTAAAAGTAGAGGGTGAAATAAATAATATTAGTACTCAATAGAAGAGCAAAAACAGTAAATACATATGTGAAAAGCCCATTCCTGAACTGCAGGGATTTTTAAATGCTTCAACGGACCTGGATGACCTTCTCAGCAATATGCCCCACATGAATAATGCAGCTGCCCCAAACTCATGCCATTAAAAATCACAGTAACTGTCTGACATATACATGCAACATTACACTAGGGATCAGTTTGGCCCAGAGCATTCCAGTAAACATAAAGTGAGTTTCAAATGTATGGGTTAAAATGAAACATCAGCTATAATGAATAAGGAAGCAGAATAGAGTGGGCTTTAGATATTAGTATGCATTTGCCTTTAGAGAACATTTTGCCACATTTGTGCTTTACATAATGCCATTCCATATTTGATGTACAATCAATCCACATTTTATTTTCCTTTTAAAATTATCCTATGGAAAGTACAAAGCAATCAATGTACTGCACTCCGGAGAGATGGTGGTATACTTTGAATAGCTACTGCTATTTAATATTTAGTTTTCAATAAAGCCATGATTATGATCCTTTGCATTAGCTACAGTACAAGCACTTACAAAGATTTGACTCCTAGTCTAAAGTTCATAATTGGTGTTTGAATTACGAAACTTTGGTAAGTTTTGAAAAAAATCTGGTTGAAATTGAACTGCTGCTTATTTGTTTTTCATGTTACCTCTGAATATGTAGATATCCATGTCACTCTTCCTTCTCAGGATTCCTGTATCAATTTGTACAGCAACATACCTAAGAAGTCATTCCACTGGAATTAATATTTTGAAGCGAGTCCTCTGTCACTGCATAGCAGAGTATTAGAACACGTCTTATAACTTAATCACGTTGTCTTCACAATTCTCTGCAGAGTTGCGTCTCTGTTTCAGCAATGAGGAATTCGGGAAGAGTGGGATGAAAATTAAACTTTACCAGTGAATGCTCTCCTTTACCAGGTACAGAACCTGCCCTCAGAGATGCCCTTGATGTGAAAAGAGTATTCCAAAATATGAAGTCAGCAGAGCAAGAGTGGATCTTTGCTTGAGGAAGGTCATTTTGGATTTTGGAAACTGTAGACACGTTGGGACACGCTTGATCAAAGAATGCTGGTGAGTCTCTGCTAGAGCTTTTATGTAACTGGTTAGCAGCATCACCAGGGAGAAAAGTGAATAGCCCTGACACCAAACGTGCGTGAAACTTTTAGTGACTCTGTGCTCATCTATGTAATGCGACGTAGAGTTGTTCCCAGAAATCAACCATTTACCTTTGAATTATTAAGTCTATAAAGTCATCATAGCTGCTATGTTGATATATTACATTTCTTAAATCTCAAAATTTAAGAATGAATTTATTGCATAAAATGACATTTATGCAGCACAAAAAAAGTTTACAGTTTTAGCCACTGCTTCACAGCTTACCAGTCTGCATGAAGCTTTAAGGACATTAGTATTAAAGTAATGTGAATTTAAAGAGACAGCATGAGTTGAAATCATTGTGTATGTGCTACAGCCGATTTTATGCAGTCTGACACTTTTATGTTAAAACCAAATTTCTAGTCCACTTACTATGCAATGGCTAAAATAAATTTACTCTTTCATTTCTTTTCTTTCTTCATGAAATTAGATTATAATAAACAATTTCTTAATATTCTGACAGAAAAAAAAAAAAAAAAAAAACCAGATTTTGTATAACCAAAACACTGCATAGTTATTCTCTTCCAAGCTTATCAAGTACACATCAGATTTCAGCCTGGAGTGAATTTTGTAACAAAGTGGTAAACAGGAGGCTGGAAGAAAAGTACTGACAGCTCTATAACTAGTGCTGTAATACTGTTGAATATGAAAAGTTTCTGAAACTGTTCTACTATTTCCATCACACATAATTACAGTACTTTCAAAAGCCTTTTCCAATACAGGAAAAGGCTAAACTTAGCAGTAGCCAACCTGTCATTCTGCCTCTGTTTTCAGCATTCCTGCTTTTCTTGGAGGTCATTTTTAATGAGTATGTACAAGTACCTGAAAAATCAGGTGCATAAATTAACAACTAATTAAGGTAGTTAAAAAAGAAAAAAGAAAAATTTAATTACTAGTTCCTATATTTAAGTCCACTCATTAGCATGCTGTATGCCTGCATGTTTATCACAGTAATTACTGAGGCTCCAAGACAAGTGATGTTTTCATTGTGTTGCAATCCTGAAACCCGATATAATACAAAGAAAAAAAAAATAAAGCTTTCAAATTTACATGTCAGTGGGTACCGTTGAAAGAATGTTATCACATTTTAATATAGCAAGTGCTTAATTGTTTCTGTGTAACATTTCGCTCCGTTTAATATCATTTTCTGTCTGGAGTGGCTGTTGACCTAGTTTTCAATTAATTGCAATGAGAGTACAAAACTGAATTTAAGGCAGTGTTTTTTTCAGTTACCTGGGACAGCTCATCTGAAACAATTCTTAATTGATAAAATTTCCACCATTAGCAGAGAAATGCTGTCTTTATCCAAAACCTGACACAGCAATAATTACATCAGAAAACATACAGGATATTGACCATAAATAGCACTTGTATGTATTTACGAGACAGAAAAATAAACATTTACAGTACAAAATATAATACCTATGTTAAACCAGTAATTGTCCTGTGAATTATGATATAAATTATGTGAATTTGTTGGGGGTTAACTGAGCATAATCATTTGGCATCACAGCCATAAAACGGGAAAATATTCTTTCTATTTAACAAATAACAGAAGATAAGAAGATTAACAAAGAGAAAAAAAAAAAGAAAAAAAAAAAAGATCCTGGAAAAAGATCCATTTACTGCAAACAGTCTGAATCTAGCAAATTCTTGCAGTTGCAATGACTAGTGGGCTCCAGAGTGGAAACATAAGTGAATGCCATGGATGTCTGCAAGGGTTGGAGTGTAGACTAGGAGCCTCCAACTGTAATGTCATGGAGATGAGTGAATTATCTGAGAAGGAAATGCTCAGAAGTGAAGCTAAATTCTAACCTTTCATAGCTGTACACTAGGGATCAACAAGTAGTATTCCTCTCCAGTATAAGGGCACTTAAATTTTCTTCTGAAAATTTCTGCTAGGATTCCTCATTGTTTAAAAATCTGGAGTTGCAAGTAGAAAGAACATGGTAGTGATAATGTCCTTTTTCATGTAATAAGCTTTGGACTGATTCTTCATTTATATTTTAGGAACTTAACTCCCACTGAAATCTAGGAGAATAATGTACTTAATTACCTTTGTTGGTATGATGCCTAGAAATTAAAAATACTCAGCATGTCTGAAGACCTACATTCAAGGTTCTCCTCTGTCTACAGGGATTTAGACTCAGTCTTCTCAAAGACTGACATAGTTTTGCAGACACTTAGAGCCAAAGTGTGAGTCATCCACTTGCAGAGTTTTGTCATTCTCAGCTGGCATCAGGATTTTATAGTGGTGTTAAATTTTATCGGTGTTGAATAGATTTGATCATAGTAGTACAAGAATTTCAGAGCAGATAACGCACACAGATGGGAACTAAAGTCAGCAGATGGTAAATACTCCCAAGTACCTGTGACCTCTGTATTGTGCATCCAAGCATATTTCTTTTTTATAATATTTTGGGAAACATCTCTTAAAGTAAATAGAGCAAACGGATTGCAATTAGGCTGTTGCTGACATCCTAGAATATAAGATGCTTGAATACACTTTAAGAAACATGCAAACTGTAACTTCCAGGATTAGAGATATTTACTGCATGTGTTTTTCTCAGCACTATTGAGGATTGTATTTAATACTTGCTATCAAAATTAGTCTCAGCTAGTGAATGTTACTTGTATTTTTCCATTTCATTATTCACCATCATTTCTTGTTAGAGCCTACACTATTAGCACCTGCATTGTCTGAAAGTAATTTAATCAGCCAAGTTCTTATGTCACTTATATTGGTCAAATCACACTGCATCAGTATAAAGTAAAAGGATTATTTGGCTCAATGACTGAAAATTAAAGAGATGATGCTTATATATAGACTGCATTCTTATTGTTTGGACTTCAGATTAGTTGCCCTTTAGTGGGTTTTTTATCTTGTGTAACTCACATTGATAACAAGGCTTAATAGCAGCTATTATTAGCAATTAGTGCAATACAGCTCATAGGTGCCACCAATTGCTAACTCTCAGACCAGGTATTATTCCTCGTAAAATTACTTTTAAGTGTGCTATTCAAACATGCCAGTATTTCTGCCCAGCTATGGAGCATTCATTCTCTACAAATATACAATAAATATTCAGTACTTATTCTGCTTCAAAAAGTTAATGTATGGTTTTTATTCCCAGCATTTTCCAAATAATTATATGTAAAAATGACTGGGCTTATATCAGCAGTTCATAGGGAAAGGATGTAAGACAGAAACATATGAGAAGATCAAGGAAGAATGGGACCTAAGTCAGAGATCAATAGCAGCTGATGAAACTATTACGAGATAACATATGATGATGTATGTCTGTCGGGCTTTACTCATTAATGTGAAAAGTTATCCACAGTTTTGATGAAGAAAAACCCCTAAAACTGTAAAGACCACCTTAGAAACCTCATAGCCACATTTAATACTTTTCCCATTCACTTACAAGCTTGAACAGAAACGTATAGACATGTATACTTAAAATACAGGGAAAGTCACACGATTTCTTTTCAGCTCTGACCTTTAGTCAGAAAAGACAGTGAGAAATGAGGTTTTGCACCAAGTGGCTATCTACATATTAAAATGTTCCTGTCCTTCCCTGCAGGTGGTTTATTTCTGGTACTGATTTTGCACTACTGAGCAATTTATTTTGCTTTTTACCCCAAAGGAGTGGGTACAGCCCACAAAAGGTGGGTTTTTTTGCCACTATTAAGCATTTTTCATAAACTGTTCTTTATTATCTTTAAACCTTGCAAGGCAATGTCACAGGGAAGAGAGTGAAACTCATTCAAAGCTTTCATAGCACGGTGCCATAGATCTACAAATTATGCCATAAAGAAATCACACGGAAAGTTTGTACCCATATCGACGGCACTTAAACCTTATCAGTTTCATGTAATTGACTGCAAATTAGTACAAGATGAACAAAATAAATAGGATGTTCTCCAAGAGTAAATTGTTGATAGTCAGCAGCCTATTTATTTATTGTTTCTGTCAGGAAAAGTAGAGACATTGATAGTACTTCAAGATGTGATCTTGATTTAAAATAGGACAATTTAAACCCGGCAAAACAAGACACCTAATTTGTTGAACTAGGCAGTTCTTGCATCAACAGTTCATATTTGTTTAAATTAATTTAAAATAACAGTATTACAGAGTAGGAGTGATTTAAAAGGCACTTTGATTTCAAATAGAGGAAACTATTTATGCTCATGTTAATTTTTCATAGAAAATATTGACGAAAACTGGATGTTTCCTGAGACCCAATTTTTTTTTCTTTTGTTTTTCTTTGGATTTTTTTCCATAACCAAGAACAAATACATGTGTTTGGTGCAGTTTTTCTATGTGTCCCAAAGCTGTCAGCTATCGATACTAGAAACAGTTAAGAAGATGACCTGTCTGTACAATTTTTAGGTGATATGTCACCTTCACTGCAGTTTTATGACCCTGTTAGTGCCAAGGATATTGAAAGTAGAGGGGACAGGGAAGCAGAAGTGGTATGGTATGAGCAGGATTTTCCCAGTACACTGGGAAGTAGAAGAAGTACCTTTCTTTAATACTGAGAGGTAGTAGAAGTCCCTATCCCTTATAAAACACAAATGCATTCAATCATTTTTAAAAGATGACTTTAATATAGAGTGTTAATATAGAATATAATAGAGAATCCTTTTTCACATGAGGACGACTGGATTTCATCTGCCTATCTGTACCATATAATAGCAAACAAAGTATCCTAAGGATGTGCAGAAGGGAAAAATGAATAAGGAAGATCTGTTATCATTTGATTGCTTCCAATGTTGCAGATGGTGGCATACTGCAAACACCAGTGAATAACTTTGAAAGGAAAGAGTTCTCCAACAGTTAGGCCTTGACGTGGTACTACGGAGCCTGAGGTGGTGCCTAACTAGAGCAAGTGGATACTGCCCCTGGTTTTCTCTGGGATCCTCTTGGTTTACTAGGGAATAGTACTAGGGAATAGAAGAAAAGCAGTTACTTCTCCCTTCTCAGTATGGGACTTCTATGTCTTTCCTATCTGACACTTCCTTTAAGGTGAAAGAGGAGATTGGAAACGTGGCAGCTATGCAAAAACATAAGGCTTGGTCTAGGTAGTCAGACTATTGAAATTTGAGCTGTTTATAGGTTTTGAGTGGTCTGTTGTATGGGGGAATTAGATTGTGTTTATTTACATAACTATGTAAGCTAAGAACTTTAAAAACTTGATAACTGCAAATCTACTTGAGCTTCTGCCCTTCATGTTGAAGCCATTTAAATTTAACAAAAATATATATGCCTTTAAGCATTAGGCAATGACAGAGGAGGATTTACTGGCAACTAATGAGCAGCAAGAGAAGATAAAAAACCTCTGTAACACAAACACCGCACAAAAGATCTTTGTAAAATAGTAACTCTGTAAGTAAGAAGCCAGAGCTTTGAGATTTGCAGTTTCTTAGCTGTACAATATCAGGAAATCTTAGAGCTTTTCATGAAAATTACATGTTTGTTTAGTAACCAGCTTTTTTGAAAAATTATAACGTAAGATTGTTTTTATCCAGACATACTGTAGATTTGAATCCAGGCTTTTGTCGTTTATATTTCAAATTGGCAATTTAACAGAACCATATGCCTAACTGTTTGAAATGCCACACATATCAAAATGATACTGACATTTTTATCTCTCAAAAGAGCATACATGGGACAGGCAATATTTTCATCAGGTTTTTCAAAAATCAATATAAAATTGCGTAGTCCCAGTCTTACTTTAGTCTTATGTGTTTATATGACTTGCTAAACTTTGGAGGTAATAGGGTTATCATAAGCAGAATATTTGGAGATTGATGTGTGTGAATGCCATGTTCTTGTTTTTAGTTATAGTTGGTTGTTATGCTATTGTAGTTAGAAAGGCTAGTTAACCTTTCCATCATTCACAGATTTTAGTAGAAGGGTTTTTTTTATTCATTGCAGTATATATCATGCCTTGGTTATTTAAGCATCCCATTGAACTTTGAAAATATAGTACTCATATTCTTTCATAAATGTTCTACCTTATCCAACAAATTTACTGTTTGTCTGAAAAAAGTGAGATGTCTTTTTCTCTCCTAATATACATTAGAAACTCCTTTCTATTATCCTTTTAGGTTGTCAAATTCTTCTAATGTCTTTACTTCTTATCAGTAAACAGCAAATTGGTATCTACTGCTATTGATGGTTTCATTTTACTATTTATTGTATATTGATTTTTATTTGAAATTGTTGCGTTTGTTCAGTATGGGCTTTCACCAAAGCTGTAACTGGTCATAGTTACAGCAACTAGTATTGTATCATACTGATTATTTTGGCCTTCTACTGTCTTATTTTACAGATCTTCCAATTGAAAAAAAGTTACTATTTATTTCCTTGTAGTCACTTCATGTATAATTTCCACTAGCTCAGGAAAGTTGTCGCCGCTAAAGACCAGGGATGTGTGAGCATGGACCTGGCAGCCTTCATTGCTTGCATTAATACCGGCCAGGACCTCAGAGTTTCTCTGTCACATGATGGAGGGAGAGACTGCATCCTGTTCTTTGCTTGTCTTGCTTTTAAAGAAATCGGGTCATGATCACAGTTTCCTAGGCAACCACCAACCTCCTGAGTTGTGAATAATCCATTTTTATCCATGATATTGAGGGCCAAAATAGTTTTTTCCTTTTCTTTTTGGGGGGGGGGGGGGGGGGGGGGAGGAATGGAAGAGTAACTTTCTTCATTTTTTTCATTCATTAAACGTTGCTTTATTGCTATCTACACAAAGCTTGCAATGCATAACTCACAGTTTAGATAAAAATAGATTTCTTTTTTAGTTGCACTCATTATTGACAGGTACTAAAAAAGGAACTCATCCCACTTTCTGTTCTGATAATCTCTAATGTATTTCTACCTAGGCATTATTATCATGGTCATTTAGATGCATTTAATATCCTTTACATCTGATTTACATGTAATTCCAGAAGAGGCAGTGTAGTATGTTTGCTATGTAGAAAGTTTTCTCCTATTGCATATTCTACTTTTGTGAATATATAATAACAAGTTATATTAATATTCAAGTCATGAATCATCACATCAAGTTTCAGGAATGCCAGTTATGTCAAATTCCTTCTCTGCAATGAAAATTTCTAATTCTGTTTGGTTGTTACAGAATCACATAGGACTGAAATATAAGCAATTGAAAAATGTCATCTTTTTGTATTTTTTGTCATATCAGTTCAGTTATTCATCAAGATGCAGTGATACAGTGATAGCCAAGCTTTCTGCAAACAAGTGAGCTTGGGTATCAGAAGCAGACAAGTTGCAACAACATAAAATTCAGCTTAATATACTCAGAAATTCTTTGATAGCTCAGCTGAGGTGGGGAATGAATTCTGTTTCTCTGCTTACTTCGTAGAACTGATTATTTAATGCCCTACTAGCTGCTTTCTACAGTCTCCAACCTATTTGTATATATATCCCACAAAGTAACTGTGACCCACCAAGTTAAAGTCTTCTGCTTCACACCAGTTCCACCATCAACATGAAAGTTTTCCTATTTTTTCTAATAGCCAGACAGCTTCTCCAATGTGAAGCACATCCTTTTCCCATTCTGACATCTTCTTCAAAGACCTCTCAATTACAAAAAGCTCAGGCCAGTTCAGAAACCTTTAAAGATGAATGAAATTCCCAGCACCGACAGGTCACACAGACACTGAAAGAGAGCAGGGCTTATGAAAAAATGCACTGATGTGCAGTGATATTTGAAAATCATGCACTAACCTTTTGAAAAAGATGTACACATTGTTTAAAACAAAAATCTAAAGCCTCTTACTCTTTGACTTATAAGGTATCCTAGTTTTTCTTTCTACAGCATTTGCTTCCCAAACTTTATCCCTTCACACTCATTCTAAACACGAGTGTCAGATAGCACTTTCCTTCAGACCAATCCTACCTTGTAACTTTGTTTATTTTAACCTGCTTTTTCTGAGACAATAACACCTCTGCAGAATCTGCAGCAAAGAAGAGGTTAATAAATTTTTTAAAAACTCTTTAGATCCTGTAATTTTGCTATTTGCTTTGTGGTACTATTTGCTTACTATTTGTATTTTTGTTGAGTGCCACCTTGGACAGCCACGTCATCAACATGTCCATCTTATAGCAACCCTTTTCACTGTTCCTTTACATCTCATTGGTAAGTTGGAAAGGGCAGTGAGTTTTATTTATTAGAATAGTTTAAATAATTAAAAAGCTAATCTGTTGTCATGCATAAGTGAAACCAAGCAAAAGGAGCTCTCCTTCATCGTGTGATAGTAACCTTAAAAATCATGGTTCTGAGATATATATATATATATATAAACACATATATTTAAATGCATATTTAAATATATTCTGAGATAAAGCAAAATCTATAAAACTTTGACCAATTGGTACTGAGTGTTCTCAATTAACTACTGTTTTTACTCTGAATACCTACCAGACAGCCAAATGAGATAATTTAACATAAACTTACATGCAGGTATTAATTTAGAATGGCATCATAGATGTCCTTTACTGAAGTGCAGAGAAGTAAAGGATTTTATAGGATGGTGATTACTCCTTTCTTAGCTGTTGCTGCTTTGAGCTCCAGCAAGCTGCAATGAAAGACGTTATTGAAAGAGAACTCAATCATAAAAAGTATTGAATTCTTATGTCCTGTCCTGTTTAAAGATAGATTCAGGGCCCTAGAGACCTTGCATGGCTGAGCTCACCAAAATGAATCTGGCTCTGTTTTCCCTTTGACTAATCTGATTGGTTAGTGAAACAGCACATTTTTAATGTGAAGTGTGTAGAGCTTTTTTTTGAAATACTTGAAAATGTATGATTTTTAACTATACTGCTGTCTTTACAACCCTGAAAGGTCACATCTATTATATTCTGCAGTCAAAGCAACTCTGCAGGGAATCTTATCCCTGACATATGCCAAATTATGCAGAATCTCATCCATCTAATTGCACATCATGTACAGTGACTTTTAAAGAGTATTTTTAGGCCCTAAACTGCTACTAACCTTTAAAAATGGTTCAATCCGTTTGTTGTGCTACCTCCTATAACCAGCTTCATTTTTGTCCAGTAGGATTATTAAGTTAAAAAAAAAAATTATATGGAATCACAGAAAAAGTTGCATCATCTATCTAAGGAGGAAAGAACACTCTTTAGTCATATTGTTAAGGCTCCCACAAACCTGTGGCTTAATGACTATGCACTAGCTCATGTTTTAAGTGAGATTCAGAGCTATTAGCCTCTTCATCTAGTATTTCTTGAATAGATTTTATTTTTACCATTTCATGGCCTCAGTGGGTATTATGTACTCCTGTAACACTAAATATTGGTTTGTAGGATCAAGTCTTATGTGGGTCTTTAAACTACCATATTGATTTTGTCTCTATGTAGAAAGTACTGAAATATACATTTAACTCTGAAGGAATGTTCGCTGGGATTTACAAGAGTCCGTAGTGGATATTGAATTTCAATGGGAACTATGTACTTCACTCACATAGATTACTGTAAGAGTCTTTGCCAATATCTTTCTGGTGGTCTTGAGAAATTTAGGCATTAAACTTCAAAATGTAACAAGTTATTTATTAATGTAATTCATGCTTTTAGGAAAATGTAATGTGAATATATATTTTATTTATATAAAATATTCAGAAGCAGTTGTTAAAGTAATATATGTTTTCCAAGCTGTTAAACTGACTGGCTTCACTACGCTGTTTCAGACTTTGACTCCTTCCTGACCATACTTTTCCCACAAAATGTCATGGGGTTGATTAGCATAAATAGTACAAAATATAATTCAAAACACATATGAAGACATTCACACAGAAAGTTCTTTCTAACACCATATATGATTTCCCAATGTTGATTAATTTGTAAGAAGTTTGCCATGTACAGCAGAAGCTGAGCATTTGCATGGCGCTTCCTGCAGGTGTGGACTAGTCAGGGAGATGGGGAGAAAATTCTCCTTTTCAGAAGAGAAGTGTTTTTATATGTTATTTGTGCTCATTTTAAGGCATATTTGTTCTGACTGGAACCTATTTAAGTTCATGCTTATATTTTAGAATTACAGTAAAAAGAAAAGCCCTGTAAAGGAATAACTACACAGGGTTGAAGGTGACATTGTACAGATAAATATCACTCTATGTGTGACTGCCGAACATTGTTAAAGGTATAGAAAAAAATCCACATTAAATAACAAGATTCCTGGCTTTAGATGCCCCCAGGTGCTCTATTTGGTAATGTGAGATGTCTTAAATTCTAATATGTCATGGGAACTGATAAGCAAGTCTTCTCCTTCCAACAGGACAGTAATAGAAAATTCCTTTCTATATAATAATCTTGCTGCCTAATACCTGTAGCGTTTTCACCATCCTCCCACAGCACTATAATGATGCATGCCATGTCACAGGCACTGAGTTTTAGTCTCTGAAACTCAGGCTAAGTAGTACTTTCCTCTCTTAAAAGACCTATTGATTTCAGTGGGATTACAACCTAACAGCAAGGCAGTATGCACAAGCGTTATCTGACACACCATAATTCAACTGGAAATTGTAAAAAAGATTCTGTCACCAGAGGAACATCTTGCTGCTCCACAGTGATGTGAGATGAACTGGTGCACAGCCTGATGCTGAGTGGTGCTGCTCTTCCAACTATTCTTGAGTTCGGTGAGTGCTACCCTTTAAGGTTTTTTAAAGTATTTAATACATAGAGGAACAAAATACCAGTATCTATTGGTGTTTCTTTGCTCCAGACAACTGATATCATCTGCTTTAGGACCAAGTTTTTTGTGTTTTTTATTTTAATTTTAAAAACTTTTAAATAATTAGTAATTTTACGTTCTTCTATAGTTCCCATATTAAAATGACTTCTTCAGAGGAGCATAAACCACTCTACAGTTCTATAGTGGAGAAGCACCTTCCTACATTTTTTAAAATCGTACTAGTATAGGTCAGTAACTATTTTGGATGTATATACTTCTGCAGAATATTTGATTGGAAAGATTAATAGTTGTTTATGGGGTTGCTCTTTCGTAAGAGATATAATATCATACATTTACATTACAGGAGTTAATAAATGATGGCAAATTCCTCAAGGCATGATCAAGCTGTGTGAATTTGTGTATCTGATCAAATATTTATTAGCTGCAGTCTCTTCCTGCACTGATTTTTCTTTTCATTTATTGCTCCAGGCCTCACTGCACAACTCTAAGGTGATACTCATGGGCATATGCCCCCAGAAGAAAAGCAATGATTATAAAATACCCAACTTCAAAACCACAGACTGCCTGAATTTTAATTTTTTTCTTTAAGTAAACTGCCACAATATTTAATTATCTTTTCTAGCTCATTTACCTGACCTATATTAAAACTAACCAGATACAAAAATTCATTATCTAAGCTCATAAGAGATATTAATTTCCATTGTATGACCTCTAAGGCTTTTTATACTTGTGTGTGAGTGTTTCTCATTGCTGGTCCTGTTTTTCCATTAGACGTACATTTTTAGCATGTTGCAAAAGCTTTGCGCAATATTATTTTCTTTTTCCAGGAACCTATTGCATGTGCATTGAATAAGCCTGAATTTTTAGAATGAGTAAGTAGGCTGGTAAAGCTTGTGAGACTGATAGATGAATAAAAATTAAATGCCAAAGAAGAATACAGAAATATGTGCAAATTTCCCCAGTGCTCTTAGCTTCATCAATGAGCCATCGTTCAGCGTGCTGAGTGTGGTGCCCTGTTCCAATGCAGTTATCTCAGAAGAGGCAGGTTGTGCTGCTGACACAGCAGGAACTCGCTGCCCAGCGTGCTGCAGGAGTGCTGAGCATGGCCAAATCCCCCCTTTTCTCCCCTGGCCAGTTCTTCAGCAGAGTGACACAGATCTCGGTGCTGGAGGAAGGAATTGCTGTTTTGTACCTCTCCTTCTCCAATGTCCATTTGAGATTTTTGATTACCCCGTTACCCTGTTAGACCAGTTTTCTGGATGGAGAATTGTCTTCTGGCTTTGCAATGGGACTTTACTTCTTTCAACACTGTAAAACAAATTGTTAGGATCCTTTTTATTCTCTGAACACTAAGAACACTTATGCATTTAATTTAAAACAAATTGAAACAACAACAACAAAAAAGTGTGTTTGCTCTGCAAATATCCCAGTCTTGGGTTTTCCATATTTCTGGAAGGGCACAAGAAGCTTTAGGGGGAGTCAGTAGAGTCTTGCTATTGGAAATGATATATAGAGAGAGAGACAGCTAAAGCAGACTACTTGTTCTCATTCTGGTGTCAATGAAGTCTGTCAAAGGTTCCCCTTTTACCTCAGTATATGAGTCCCAAAGAGAAGAAAATCATCTCGGTACAAAGAAGAAGTCCAAAGTACAAAATACATTCAGAAAGTACAAAATACATTCAGAGAATGCTGGTTATATATTGGGGTATGCTGGTTATATATTGGGGCAACCTGTATGTTTTGGTCCAGACCTCAGCTGTACAGAGTGGCTTAAAAGCTAAAACTTTCTTGTATGTTCTTATATATTACAATATTGTCTGACATTTGCTGCAAGACTTGAAACTGTGCCTTTTACAGGGCATGGGCCTTTTGTTTCCTTTGTACCATCCGTAGGCCGTGGGGACGTTGTGTAAATAATACTTTTTGTGTTTGTAATAGACACGTTCTCTAAAATAGAGGGTTCTAAAGCACTGAGCTAAACTGACATGCTGATGCAGAATGCAAACAAATGCACACAGGCAAAATAATTCTGACTTAAGGGATTCAAGAATAGGCATTTCCTTAAGAACAATAGGGAGAAACTCTCAGGAGAATGCCAAGTTACAGACTTGTGAGATCCGTTCATTTAGGTTGTTTATTTAGATTCATACAAATAGACAAAGAGATGCCTAGGCTTAGCCCTAAGCATCCTTGGCAATTATGTGGAAGTATAAGCAACATAAAGAATGAATCAGCCTGCAGCAATCTCTGCCATCCACAGACCTGGGTATTAAACCTTGCAGCAAAAATAAATGAAGAGAAACCATGCCTCCCTTGCTCCCTTCGTCCCCAAACACCCTTCCAAAGAGTAACTTATATGCATGACCACATGATGCGTATAATTTCGCTGTTTGACTATTTCTTTACTGAGATTTTCCTTTCCATGAAAGATAGATAACTATCTCCTCTACGCATATATAAAGTCTTCTGTGGAATGTGAGAAATAATGATTTCCTTTTCATTTATTGTATTTGTGGCTGGTGAACAAAAAATCCCCAATAACTAAATATAGGATAAAACCTTGTTGGAGATTCATACGTAGTGTTTAACCTGATATTTTTTCCTTTTATGTTTTCATCCGGCATTCTCTAAAATACATATTGATATTGATATTGCTCTTAGAAATTTGATATCAATCCCAAGAGTCATAAAACAATGCTCTAGTCTATAATAATAAATCTAAATTTAGAAAAATCTAAATTTAAAAATCAAACCCATTAATAATTAATAAAAGTGTTTGTGTTGTTCTATTAGCCTGGCCCCTAACAGATCTAATGAGGGCAGTGTTTAGGTATTAAACTGTCATTGTGTTTCAGATTGTGCTTAATTTCAAAATTACTTAGATCCACCGGATAGTGAAATCAGTTAAGCTTTGTCCTCAGTACTAGCCAGTTTTTTTGTTTATTTTTTTTTAAGTGAGCTGGCTAATCATATCATTAAGAGTTTTCATTAGGAGTTTCATTCAGAGAAATACTTCTTTCTTATCAGTTAAGTACATGTCAGATTTTACTCATAGCAGAATGTCTTGTCATTCTGTCCTGAGGAGTGCTTCTATATGCTGATCCTTTTTCCTTCTTTGCGTTTCCTTTACTGATTCTGAGAAGACACATGAGAGAACTACATAATATATTTGGCTGCATGAAATTGAGTCAAAGAGATGCATCTTTTTGCTGCTGAATGCAGTCAGGTTTGGATTTTGATGTGCATTTGAGAAAGGTAACTACTACACCCATGCTGTGAAGATGTCTGTTAAGATGAAGATTACTTGCTTTTCATCTAAATACTAATATATGTTTCAAAGATTCACAGAACAAGATTCAAATTTTTGAATAATTTTCAAATGTTTGGTTAAACACTTTATTCTTAGTTAAAGCAGCCAAGAAGAGAGATTTGTAATGGGTGTAATGAGACGAATATGCATGTAATACAAATGAAATTAGAAAGAGTGGCAAACTCATTACAAATAAGTTTGAATGTACCACAAGAAATTATATAGAATACAAGCTTAAAAAAAGACCCATTTTGCTAAACAAGGACCTGAGTGATAATATTGAGACCAGTAAATACTGAGGAATATGCAGTAGCCATAGCTATACCCCTTGCGATAACTATAACGAGGAAATAAAAACAAGGAACCATAATCTTGCCTCAGAACAATAAAGGATGTAGCATGTAAAAATCTGAGGCAAAATACCAAGCTGTAAGAAGTATTTGTTCATAAAAGGATTAAAGGAACTTGAACAAAAAGTTCATTGTCAGTAATTGAGAAAACCAAGACGTGGGAAGGTCCCAATGCCTGCCATCCCTTGTACTCCATGTTGCCTACAAACGATCTTGCCTGGACCATGGATACACACATCTTGATGCTTGTGAGTATGTGAATATGGGAATAAGTGAGTAAAATCTAAGCAAAACAGTGTAAGTGATAGAAATGAGTTTTGTTTAAAATAAGTATCACCTTCCCTTTTCATAATGTTTTACATTTTTTATCTGATTTTCCTTCACAGCTCCACTTATTTTACTTCCAAAGACATGTTCACATTTTATGAAGCTTACTTTATGTCCAGAAAAGATACTAAGGTAAGTCCAATGTCCTTATTTTATTTCTTTACCTAAAGATTCCAGAGTACTTTATTTTCCACACACACTGAGGCATGATAGTTAAATGGCTACCTATACCTGTGTGCATTTGATACCTTGTATCTGGGCAGATTACTGAGGGATTTAGGGGAAAGTTTTCAAAGATAAAAATGGTAATAGATATCTAACGTGACTAAAAAATAAACAAGAAATTACCTATGTTAGATAAATCAATAAACACTTGCTATTCCACCAGCAAAATGCAAATAAATGTATTTTGTTTTTATTTTCCAATATTAGCCCATGTTCCTAACGAATGTAATGCCATAACTGCAGTAAAAATGTTTTCATGTTGAAAATTTACCTCTAAAATTATAATGTGTTGCTATTATGAAAGCAGATGCAGTCTAACCAGGGTGAGGGGAAAAGCAGACCTTGTAACTATACTTTAGGGACTGTGGGGGAACACACAATATGAATCAGTACAAAGGGGCTGTAGCACTCTGATATCAGCATTGCTCACTGCCTTCATTTACCAGCACTGTTTGGTGCTTGTTACTATTTTGAGATTTAACTAACATTTTACATTTGCTGTTGGACTTTCTGAATGAAAAGACCAATTGTTATGTTACATGAATGGTTATAGTAATGTGAGATAATATTTTAGGAAAGACTGGGTTTGGATTATTCAGGAATATTGTAGTTAATTTGAAATTTACTTTTTACCCTGCTTGTGCTGCCTTGTAATGAACATTTCTGGGAGCAAAACAATAATAATTTTATACTGTTTGCTGGAGCTGGGGCTCCAGCCTGCCAAGGGAGAAAAAGATATTGCAGGGAGAGACCAGAGTTCGTTTATGTTTTCTCCCTGGATCACTTTTAACTGAGTGAAAGAAGATGAAATAGGAAGTTGAGATGCTGGATGGAGCCTCTGGCCATTCCCTGGTCCCAGAGAGAAGGCTGCAGAGGGTGTGGAGGTTCAGGGCTCACCATCTGCTTGTCACCTCTCTGCCATTTAATCAGGAGGGATTTAAAAAAACACTCCTGAATGATTTTTGTGCTCATGATTTCCAGAGACCTCCCTGGAAAAAAACAACCCTGAGAAAATAACAGGGTTGGTAGGGCACCTCATGCCTTGCTCTGGTAGCAAAACAGACATAGAGAAATGAGCTACCAGGTGATATCTTTGCAGGATCAAACTTTCCTTAAGGGATGGTGGAGGTCTAACTCTTCTGACAATCTGCAGCTGGTCATGAGGTCATCAGGGAGCAAGTTCTCAAGCAGCCTTGTGCTAGTGGCTGATGTAGCTGAGGAGAGTAAGATGATTTGTGTTACCTTTGGTCCTTTCCTGAATGGAGATTTGGCAGACTGGCAGACCTCAGATCCTTGCCTCAAATTTTCCATTGGTCAACATATCAAGTCTGTGAACTTGTGACAGTGAAATTGGATGGAGAAAACATTGTCAGCCTGTCAGAGATGATTCAGTAACTTTTGTCTGCTGCAGGAGAATTCAGCTTTAAAGGAAAAATTGCTAGAGAAAGAGCCACTGAAAGTTTTGAATAAAGATTTATTTGTCAAGATATTACAGATCTAGCAGAAAACACAGTTGATAGGGAAACAAGCAATAAGCATAAGAAATATGAAGTATTTTATAAGCCAACCTCTGCAGCAACTTCTTCTCCTCTAAAATATGCTGCCCTGTTGTCCTTTTCAGTTTTTATTGCTGTTATTTGTTTGAAGTGAATTGCTTTGTGTTATAATTCTGCTGAGTAATATTCCACGTATGGAGTTTTCTGGTGGTCTGTTTAAAGCTTTGTTCATGGCAGTACCTAGAAGACTGAGCAACTTTGCATGTGCCACAAAGCATAATGCAAGGCTACGTAGATGTACCTTGCATTGTTGAACCCGTAATCATAGGTTCGAAATGTCACTCATATCCCAGGAAGAAGTATTCATTATCATATACTGTTCTTGGCTGAGCTCAGTGTACTGTATACTACAGTATATAGTCATGATTATGCTTTTTTTAAGGCACAGGTTAGTCTCTGAGTACTTGAGCTTACTCTAAATGGAGCAGCAGAGTCCACTGAGCTTGAGTCCCTAGTGCCAGGCGCAGCCTCAAGTCACTGATGCCCTATGAAATTCAGATCTGGCTACACCAACTTGGCTCAGAAGTATTTTTAAATCCTCCAGGGCAGCACAGATTTTGCTTGGATAAATTCATTCCTGTGTACTTTTATTTGTAAGAGTAGGGACCCTGGGCCCTCAATATCATCAGAGTTCAGGCATTACATCCACATTCTCCCTTTTTTTTTTGTTTAATAGTATCTAGAAATGCTAGTAAGCTAACTGAAAAAAAAATGTGAATTTCTGTAAGTAGGAACACAAGCACAATAACCTTAAATGAAGGGCATATCATTACAAGGAGACTTGTAATGAGGGTGCAAGTACCCATGCTGCTAAAACATAACCCTCTGAACTGTACTGCATAGAAGCCTAATGATTGATTGGCTTTTTCTTAATTCATTCCAGTGATGGGTGAAATCTGTGATGGCTTTCTTATATTGTCTTTTTGTGACATTTGCTGCATAATTATCATCCTTAATAATCCATGGGATTTCCTTACTGTCTTTCTGCTAAAATTACATTTACTGTTGGTTTATGGCAAAATAATTGACTCCTAGAAAAATAGATCATAAATAGCAACATGCAGCCTGGATTCCCAAAGCCCTGCTTTGAGGCTATAGTAGATGAGCATTTTCCAGGTATTTAAGGGTAAGTCTTGCAAATTAAGGTTTTTAACTGGAGTTCCATTGCAGTCACAATTCTTCCCTCCATTTAGAGGAATAGTATTCTGAACATCAACCACTTTTTTATTATTCTCAATCAAGACTAAAGGAGCTTTGTGTAAGTTTGAGGTATATTGATTAAATTATATTTCTAGATAATTTTAGTTACAAAATTCTTGGAAGTGGAAACTACCTGGCATCCTTAATGTGAAATTAAATTTATTCCAGCTACAAAATGTACATTCTTATGCCTTAAATGAACTTATTAGATATATTTTCTTCTCAAAGTGTTCCTATAAAATAGATAGGATCAATTCTGAATATCTTAAAATGGTTTTTCAATTATAATTATAATGGTTTAGGTTTCCATGCCATTACACAGAACAATATGGATTTAAATACTTTCTGTTGCCCTAAATTTATTCTGCATTCTGCATGTTCTTTACTTGTGGTCATTGATTCTACTACCACAAATGGAAAAATTGTGCAATGCCAATTAATATAAATATATAGTTTTGATACTGCCTCTCAAAGGAGCAATTGTTGAAATTGTTAAGTGCATTAGATCAGAATATTCATGTGATGAGTTAGGAAAAAAGTCCTGAAAATGCTAAAATTCATCAAATACTGAAGAGTAAAAATGCGGTTCCCTCGGAGGGACTAACAGCATAACAAGAATGGATCAAAATGATATCAGGCCAGAATTTGGAATTGTACAGACTCAACAGCCTTGAAGAGATCCTGTCAAAATTAAATTGTTTCACTTGAGTGTTTTGGTTTACTAAGATAAACAAAGACTAAAATCTGCACTTCCCCTAAAGAAAATCTTTGCCCTGGCTGTCGTACCGTAAGATACTTGATGAATTCTGGTCATTACTTAAGAACGTTAAAATCTCTGTATACGCCAGTTCCTAACACCAGCTGGGTTAGGTATTTTCAAATGTGCTGAGCAATGTGGAAATAGATCGCTTCCAGGTTGAAACACTAACAAAGTATTCTTTGAAAACGAGAATATAGGCTAATTACAGATGTATTCCTGTTAATCATATTTTTTTGCTATTTCCCAACAATGGCTTTGGCCAGCTTCACCTGATGAATTTGAGTGTCATGTAAATCAATGTTTTGCAACAGTTTCGTTTCTTTTTAATACTTTCTTTCATGATTCATCGTGTTATTCTAATTACTATGGTGGTATCCTAAATTTGCAACAGATGAGTCCTTTCAGATCCTTCTGTGCAGGATCATCAATATTAAATCTTAGGGGAAGGAAGATTCTGATTTAGGTTTTTGTGGATGGTCCAAAGAAATTAGAAATTATGAGGAGTATTTGCCTAATATAATGGCATATTAAATAGCAAAAAGCTTAATAAATGTCAAGCATTATTCAGCAGTAGGAAGTCTTTTATACTGTTGTGAAGGGTTATGGATTTGTCTTCTATATACTTGGCAGAACTAGCGATGAATAGTCAAGTCTAACATCATCTGTATGTGTAGGATTCTTGGAGAAAGACAGTCAAGAATGGAGTTTGCATTAAAATGACAGCGGGTTTTTTTCATCAGTCCACAACTGTCTTTTTCAAAGATTCTGAGAATAATTACTGACCTTCTGGGTACAAAAAGACATTTAAAATATGAATAAAGTAATAATCCAATTCTTAGAGGAAAATGTATATAATTTCTTTGTCTTTGGTAGTACTGTTTTGCAGTGATAACTTGTCTCAGTTGAAGTCTGTGGGTATTAGGAAGTCATTTTAACTCAGCTAAATGTTCCGTCCCCTAACATCAGAAGAAGGCTGACTGAAAGAACTTAAACTCTCTGTTGAAAGGCTTTATTTGGAGGAACCATGGGGAGAGAGTTCCCAGTGTGTTCTAATGCTAAGTTAATGTACATTGTACCTGATTTTATGATTGTCTATAGTAGCTATCCCACACTTCAATGTCTAGGATGTACAGTTGGAAGAGCGGTTTGAATCTAATAACTAAAGGATAAGGAGAAAATTACTGTTTTTATATTTTTAAACAAATGGTCCAATTGATGAGCTATTTTGAAAAAGTCAGGTGTCACCAGTCAGCTAAAGTTCTGGGAAAAAAAAAAAAGGAGAATCCCGTTTAAATAGGTTCCTGTCTTAAGAAAATGCTTCCAGCTTGTAGATCTTTAATGGATGGAAGTCCTTGGAACCTGGCTGCATACCTGTGGCTCTTCGGACCACCTAAATTGGGACCAGCCACCTGCTCCCTTGTTTAGAAATACTTTGGCCTTTTCTTTTAATTTTGAATGAGTGTGAGTGCTTTAAGGAAGCTGTTTGTTACTATTCCTGTTGTTCCAAAAGATGCTCTTTCAGCTATTGTGTATTCTTGCAAGTGTTGGTGAGTAATAAATCAAATGTGATAATCATGGCTCATGTTGTAGACATAATTATCCAAATCTTAATATAAGAATGTGAGAACCAGTTGGAATCAGTCTGTGGATTGTTGTCCCTGACACATTAGCCATGTTAGTGCTGTCACAGTTTAATTTATAACAGAGACTAGGTCTGGCTGGAAATTTTCTGACAGAACACTTTTCCATCAGAGAGTGTCAATTTGTCAGCACAGAAATGGCCTGTGGAAATGTGGTAATTTTGATAAATCTTTTGAATGAAAGTAGACAAGTTCCTAATAAAATCCTGTCTATTTTCACAACATCTCACCTGCCTACTTCACTGTCTCTTTGCTAACCTATGAGCCGTAGTGGAGCAAGGGCTGTAGGTTATCCAAGTTCCCAGCTGACAGCCTGGTTCAGCAGTCTGTTTTCCAATCATAAAAGTAGAAAAAAAAATTCTTTAAGTTCCCGGTAGTTTTAATGGACCATTTTATCAAGGGTCCAGGAAGAGATTCCAAGCTGCAATCTAAAGGCCATGACGAATGATAAATGGCCATGGAATTATAAGGCAGCATTTTCATCTAAAATGCTGTTGAAATTAATACATAGCAGCCTGGCAAAAATTCTAAGAATTTATAATGAAAAGTAAATCTAAAAAGTTTGGAACCCACCACCCATCTAAGGGTTGAGATGGAAGGCGCAGCTCCACACTGAACTACATGTTATAATTTACTACATTATAGCAGCATCTAGAGCCTTATTGTGTTCCACTCTGGTAAAAAAAAAAAAAAAAAACACACACACAAAAGGAAATCCACTACTCCAAATAGTAATGAGATTCAACAGATGAATGAAGGGGAAGAAAATCAAGGCAGTGAAAAGTGCTCATACTTAATGCAAATATTTCATGAGTTTCCTTTATTTGCAACTGAAATGCATATAGTTATAAAACAGATTTTTCCTATATGAAAAATACACATCTCTTTTTAGATGTGTAACTAAGAATCCATTAGCATTTGCAATTGTGAAAATATTTTTCTTCTGAAAAATTTGTGCAAATGTCTTGAGCATTTTCCGTAATTGCTAATTTTTGGTGTATCATCCTGAGTAGCAATATAAACACCAAAATGACTCAGCAATGCAAATCTCCATTACTTATATTCCATTTGCTATAGCTAGTTTAATGTGTAGAGGTAATAATCATGGCATGCAAATGTGGTTAGTTCAGTATTTATTCCATCTGATATTTCAATAGTATAACGTGACCATACTAAATTAACTTCTACAAACCATATCTCAGAACATTTTACTTTGCATTTTATGTTATTTTCATGTGATTTATAGGAACATTGAAATATTTTCATATCCAGGCACCTGTGGAGAGACAGTTAATACCAACTTCTGGAATATGAAATCAGCTTATCTTCCGCCGGAGAGTTTCTCCTGATCTCTTCTAAATTCTTTAAAATAGAGAAAAGGTTTTTGGGGTCCACTCTCCCCCTTAAGAGCAGACTGACATCTTGTGAAATTTTATTGCTACCTCATTCATGCTGTCCTTGGTAATTAAAATTATCAGCATTGGTTTTGTGAGCTTGTAAATGTGCGAGGATTTGTGCAATATCTCATCCCACGAATTGTGTCTATCAGCATCTTCACAAAGGCACTGGAGGGCATTGATCTCGCTATCAATATAGTACGGATATCTGTACTTTGTTAGAATTCACTTTTTGCTAAATTCCAAATAGCGTTAACTGTTCCTCTCTTACTTGCCTCTAGAGCACAGGATTTTACAAAACTGAAGCTTATTAAAACACTGCCTGAGACAGGCTATTGCAAGAACTGCTCAGTTGCAATATCCACAAGAGGAAAGGGACATATCTGCTTTTTTGAAGCAATATATGTTAATGACTAATTTATTTTTAAATGTGGAAAGCTTCATTTCAATAGTTAAATCATCTGATGATCCATATAAACCCCTTTCTTTCTGTAGACTGATTTTACTTATAATGACAATATACAGATCGCTAGACTGCTATACTGGGAAAATTTTCTGTTTTATTTCATTCACGCCTCAGCAGTAGGAAACAGAACAGACAAAAGAACAAACAAAGAAACAGACCCATGTATCATGAAGTCATGGTATCATCAACCCCCCATTTATAACACGTTTTGATGCGGCAAAAATCAGCTTATGCAATGGAAATTATCCCAGTAATTTCCACATTTATTTCCACGTTTTTCAGAAAAACTATTGTGTCAGTGCAGAGTGTAAGTATAAAATGCTATTGTATTGATTTTAGTTCCTCTACTACCCAATCAGCTACAAGACTGCAATGTGTTGGGATCGTAGCAGATCCGAGCAGGTATCCCCACTTTCTAATAGTTCTTCTCCCCAAAGGAAGCCTCTTTATGCCTATAGCAACTGATCCACTTATTTTTTTTCCAACTCAAATTGTATGGTTTGAATGAATATTTTTCAAAATCTGTACCAATAAAATTTGACTAGATCAAGTTTCACATAAAGGATTTCTCATCTCTTTTCAGTTCTAGGGATATAAGTTCCAGTCGTTGTTCTTTTTCTGGTAGAAAAAGATCAAGAAGTAATTGGAGGTGTTGAATTTTATACTGAGTGTAACTTGCTAAATATCTAACATTGTCTAACAAGAAAAAGAGGTCACCAAGTAGTTTACATCCAAAGTGCAAGTTGCTCTAAAATTAGCATAATGGCTTTTGGATTCCTAACACCTTTCTACTTCAAAAATCTACCCGTTTGTTATTGACACTGTTTACACAGTAGTTAAAATAGCTTGGCTTGATGCATTTTTCAAACTAACAAAGCCTTGCTCTGGACACAGTATTTTTGTTTTTGTATAGTCTATATTTTGCGTAATTACATACTAATTAATGCCTTATAAGCAAAATGTATCAGTTTTATTCATTGCAGCAGAGATGATAAAATTGTGTTGCTTTATTTTTTGTTTTATCCTGAAGCCATTAAAAATACTTAATGGAACTTTCAACCTGATATTTAATCCATTTATTTCCCATTAAAGAACACTTGACAAGCTTATGTGACAGTACATGCAGCTCAGTGACATAAGTCTCTGCCCTCTTGTGGCAGATCAGTTTGGTGAAGTCAGCTAATGATAAGGAAATATCAGCTTTAACTCCAAGAATTTCTATAAAATGATATTGATATTAAGTTTTAAGGGCTCAGTTTTGCAGTCAATGAAGTCTTAATTTCCTCTTATAGTTCCATAGTGGAACTAAGATGACTGGCTTAGTGGATAAAAGATGACTGGCTTTTCTGACTCAGTTCTGCCATTCAAACTCTTCTTTAAGTACCCTAGTTTAAAAGAAAATAAAGTCCACGTGTCACGGTGTTGGGCAAAGCTCTGCTGGCAAAGAAAAAAATCTTCATAAGCTTCCAGCTTCTCTGCTAAGAGAAGGAGTATGATTTGGACACTTGAGAAAGGAGGAAACTTCCTCCTTTGTTGCCCTAGCAGCAGAGTATTTTTCAATTATATTTTCAAAATGCTTGCTGATCTGTGCAGTTCCTTGTTTTGAGATTCTGACATAGTTGAGGAGGTGAAAAGAAGAAGAATGATAATAAGGAAGAGGAAAAAGGCACCATTATGAGCAGGAGTAGAGGAGTCATGGGAAGGCTATGAAAGACGCTCTGGATATATCAAAACTTTAGGAGGTTGCAGTAAATGAGTTACAATGGTTAAAATTTAGAAATACCGAAAAAAATATAGCTTAATGTTGGGTTTTGCTGTTTTGTGCAGCGATACTTTTCTAATTCACTCTTGGAAACAGAACCTAGGTGTCTTTTTAACTCTAATTCAGTATTATAAAATGCCAGCAGACTTTCTGAGGGAAGAGGCAAATTGTGTGTAAAAAGCCCCTGCATGTTCACAAAGTAGAAAAATGGGCTCAGGCTAAGTATAATGTTGTAGTAATGTATTTGCAATCTCAGGAATCTGTGATATAAATTAAAGATAAATTTGAATTACCTTTAATTGAATTGACAGCAATGGGGTCAGTTTTGATCTTGCACTTGATGCCTTAAGATCAGAAATCTCAACTATTTAATTTAATGAGAAAAATGTAATGCTTATTTAGCAGTTGCTTGTGCTTCTCTGTAATGGAGAAATAACACAAATTTAGAGGTTTGCTTGTCACCTGATTTTTGGGCTCAGTAGTGCTGAAAGAGCCCTTGCACGCTCTCCTACCCACAAGGTACGATGATATTTAACTACTAAATGTACTATTAAATATATCCACCCTAAGAAAACCATATGATATTCAAATATTGGGCTGCCAGAGATCAACTGGTTGTAAAGAGTGTAGCATTTAAAAAGAGATGAAAAACACAAGAATAAAAGCTAAAATAGGAAAGTAAAATAAATCAGTTCTTTAAGTCTGAAAGGCCATATGAACAATGTAGTAGTATTTATCTGCTTGTAATGCAGGATCTAATGCCCTAACCCATCAATTACAGGGAATATCAACAACAAAAGGAAGGACAATGGAGTTTTTGGCATGCAGAGCAGAATCTCAGTTTGGGTATTTTGGCAGTAATAGGTGGCACCTTTCCTATCTAACCTTGTCTATCCTCCTTAAAAAGTTCTAAAATGCTGATGCTCTTGACAGCAAAAGTGCTTATCTCCAAAAAAATAACAACCAAGGACAGAAGGGTGGTGCACAAAGGGTAAAAATGCTGTGTTTTCCTCTTTCAGGAGTAAAAGAAGGTGGGGAAGCGAAGACGATACTATGAAGTGGAATGAAGGGCCTTTGGGAAATGGTAGGGCCTTCTGTGTGAGGACAGGCCGAGGCGTAGAGCCCCAGGATTATATGAAACACAATGTGGTATGGGACAGTGATGGGTGGCCTGGGACAGATGCCATGTGCACTGAGAAGCTGAGCTGAAGGAAGAAAGGTGGATGTCAGGGTGTTGTGCCTGGGGTGCCTTCTTGCAGAGACTCAGGCATGAGAGAATAATTAGGGAAGTGGCAAAGAAAGGAGAATCGGAGAAGAAAGCCAGGGATTACTGGTGTCT
This sequence comes from Nothoprocta perdicaria, assembly GCF_003342845.1. NCBI lineage: Eukaryota > Metazoa > Chordata > Aves > Tinamiformes > Tinamidae > Nothoprocta > Nothoprocta perdicaria. The sequence goes on from NW_020454217.1 coordinate 2,492,459, forward strand.
GCAGTGAACTTGACCTGCCAGAAGCTACTTTGTGTAGAACTGCCTCATGCATTTAATTGCAAATTAAAACAGCAACAAAATTGTGGATTAGCATCCATGTAGTTGTGAGTATATTTGTTATTAAACCCCACTTCTTGGTGTCCGTTGCATACTGCCACCATGAAGAGACAGTCTACCATTTCTCAGACATCTGTTTTGAAAGGCTTGAGAATATTTGCTTACAGTAGCATGTATTTAACATTTAAGCACTTTCAGCAGTGTTTGAAACAATTAGCTCATAATGAGCAGCTCCCATACTAGCAAACTATACTAAAATGCTTATTAAAAACTTTTAAATGTTAAGGCTCTGACTTTAAGGCAAAAAAGGCCACACAATCATCCAGATGACTCTGGAGAGTCATTGCAAGGTGTTGTTTCTGCAAAGCAGAAAATAATTGATGCAGGGAAGTTCTGGTTCAGAGTACGTTTTGATGCCAGGACAAGGTACATGAAAGCTTGATGGGAGCAAGTGCTTTGAGATAGATCCTGAGGCATTACAGGAACGGAGCTTTGACATGATACATCGTAAAATTCTTCTGTATTTTCTTGGGCTTCTTCATAAACCTATATTTCCTTCGATATCATCAGGCTCCAGGCCTAGATAATCTAGCAATTAAAAACAGAGTTTGATCACACATCCATGTCAGGGAAGAGGGAAGACAGAGATTGTGTTTTTCAACGTATCTGTTCCAGATGGAAGGGGCTGACAGTTAGGTCTTGATATAGGAACAGACCTTCAAAAAAACGCGTTTGGATCATGAGAACATGGATCATGGGGCTTTTCTTTTTGTAAGACACATATTGTTCTTGAGCAGACACCGCGCACTGACCAAAGAATAATGTGCTCAGTATTTTGAGAACCCTGACTTTCTGAAGCAGCCCTCCAGCAAGGTTTCATTGTGGAGATCCCTGCCAGTATCTATAGAAAAATTAAATAAATAAGGTTCAACTTTGATGTTTGAATGCTTTAGCTAGCTGAACCAGAAGTCTGATAAAGTTTTTTCTTGAACTAATTCAAGAAATATAAAAATGAAAATAAACGCACAAGAAATTCTCCTTTCCCCATAAACTTTAGGAGTGTTTATTTTTGCCTCCAAATATAAATTCTTTCCATCTAAATGAATCTAATCTGTAGCTTGCAATTTCTGGTGATTGAAAAATGGAAAATTACCTAAAAGGTACTTGGAGCTCATTGTAACTCTTCTATTGAATAGATTAAATTGTTTCACGTCAAATATGCATAAGAGGAAGTTATTAGAAATTTGGAAAAGAATACTGTGAAAGATATATGGAGTGCTTGTGCCTAACTTTTAAACTATATATTTTTTTTAAATCCATGCCTCTGCATATTTAAAACTATATGTAGATCTTCAGGACTTAATGCTTAGAATGTCTATGCAACACTGTGTTTTCAATGTGCTGGTGATTGTTCAATTGCACAGTCTGAAATGTTCATGCTGTGAAGAGCTGATACTTTAAATAGATAAGAGCAGCTAAGAAAAGCTTATTATTTGGGTATTATAGATAAAGAAGGGAGGACCAGACAGCCTAAATGTACTTTGTAAGGCCACATGGCTTTCTAAACTAAGAAATAAGGCTTGATCGCATGCTCTTTCTTCTGTAAATGTTGAGCAACTGTGGTGATTTACTCAATAAAAATCACTTAAAGCCTTAAAAAATAGGAACAAGATCTCAGTATTCTTTGGCAGAGTGTGCTTGAACCCAGTATGTTTTCTGACATAATCAATGAGACCTTTGGCATACTCTGACGTTAGAGCACAATTTCAGCCATTCTGTTTGTAGTATTAAAGTGCTACTCTTTGAAAAGAAACTAAGGGTTTCCCGTGACAGAACTTGGTTGATTGTTAGGATTGATATGTCTTTGTCTGTGCTGAAGCTGCTGCAATGCCCTGCCCAGATTCCTATCTTTTAATGTCTTTTAAGAATTTAAAATATCTTTTAAACTCCCCATTTTTTTTACAGTTTTCAGCAGGACTGTGCTCCCACTAACATGAACCAATTTTTGCCATGACTATAGTGGGTTTATGCATGTAGTTTACAGATCTTTCTGCAACATCCTATATCTTGGTTGTGTTTGTCTTATGAATATTCATTGCTGTTCCATAATCATCTTCTGTGCTATTGAAAGGTAGAACTGACGAGCAAGCCATGAATACTTAAAAATGTTAGTTGATAGTGAAAGACCTAGGATGTAGCTATTTGGAAATGCCTCCCTTTTTCCTACATGCTCAAATACATTTATACTGTTAAAAAATGTTTCTTGAGAGTTACTATGATAAAATGTTCCTTTCAAATTCTGTAAGCAGGCAAAAGAATTCTTACAAATTATGATTTTGAAGATATAAACCAAATAGCCAATGCATCTTTCACATACCTTGTTTTCTGTGATTATCCACATAATTACCATAATCGCTCATTGTATTCAATGCATTTTGATAATATTCTAATAACTATTGTTTCCTAGAAAATATCAGATTGCTAGTCATTGTCAACAGATAGCATATGTGCTTGTCATCATAAGTTATATATCGTAACAAAAAATCACTTCATCCTTTGTTAGCTATGCTAATTTTTCAAAAAAAAAAATCTACTCTTGAAAATGTCTGTTTTGCATATTACATTAGATTATGATTTTGCCTATATCATGAAATTTGTCTATGTGAATAAACTTAGGAAAATTGCCTGATATTCATGACCTATATTTATTTTCACCTTTGATGCCTGCTTCCACAAAATTTGGGGTTCTTCACATTCAGCAAAAATTCTGAGTTTTGTTTTTTTTGATTTCCACTTCTAGGCATGTCCAGGTAAACTTTCACAGTTAAAATGAGTTTAATTTACCTATGCTCTGAGCCAACATGTGCTGGTTCTCATTGTGAGCTATCCAGCAGGTATATGCATTCAGTAGCATGACACCAAACCCAGCTAAAACACCCTACATCACAGCAATGTATGGCTCTAATCAGCTCATAACAGAGGCAGGCTGAAGTTCCATCTGCTGGCAAAATTTTATCTTCTGTTAACATCAATTGATTTAGTGCTGCATTCAGTAGCCCTGGGCTCAACATTTTAGTTAGCTGTATTCAGTAGACTTCTCTTTCTCTTGTTGGGGATTTTGCATTTAGAGACTTCTGGGTGCATAGGAGAAGCCTTCCCATCCAAAGCACAAACCTCTACAGACAAAAATGGAAAATGAAACCTTTACTTCTTACAGTTATAAATTCTAAGGTGGTTTAACATATGTTTAATAAATAATTTACAAATGAGGTACATGCAAAACTCTCATCACCTTTACCGTCAGTTCTGATGAATAATGGTTGTAGAATAGAAAGCCTGTAAATTTTTTTTTGGCTTGCAGTGAAACTATTTTAGAGTTGTTGTTTAAAAGAATGGCGTAATATAAACTTTCAGTAATGTTACGGGTAATGCACCAGAATTCTGCTTCCCAAACTGTCTTTGTTCCCCAAAGACAATCTTGGGTCCTCAATGACACATGATCTCACACATGTTATTTAATCTTTCGTTTTTTTTTTTTTTTTGCAAACAATTGATGTGAGTACACTGTGCAAAGCTAAATGGAAGTGTGAACTGTTTCTTGGAAGCAAATTCTAAAAAGTTACTTTGGTACTATTTCCCCTCAATATACTGTTTAAAAGGAGCAAAACTGAGCTAGGGAGTAACTGAAGAAATATTTTAGCAGAGTTCTTCTGTGCTTGTGATATCTTGCTGTACGATAACAAAACACACGCTTTGCAAAAGCAAAAGATAGCTCATGAAAAGAGGTGTGCTGTGTCAAATGAAATTGTGAGATGTTACCTCAGGTTTTGATATCTCAGATAGTAGCTATTTAGTATAAGAATATTTAGACTGTAAGTTTCCCATCAACATTAATAGTATTTTAAGAGTATAAAATTAGACCCAAATTTGCATAAGTTGGACATCTCAAAAGCGAAGGCATAATTTTAAATCTTGGTAATTATCTCTGAACATAGAGTTAACATGCAATTAAGTCTATCTGCAAAGACTTCTGAGGCAAATGGATTCAGTATTTTCTGTGCTAATCTGCATGGTAGACATTACTTATGAAAAATCATGTCGTTGTAGCAGAGTTTATTTTCTTCTTATGTCTTTTGTTTTGTTCTTAGAACATAATGTGGTGCCTAAAACCACAGGAATACAATTATTCTTTGTTTGCGGGGAGGAAGGTCTAATTAAGCAACAGTCTCCAATGTTGCAGGCACAGCTGTGGCAGAACTGGCTGTCACGTAAGATATATATCCCAAACTGAAGACAAGATTGCCTGGTTTATTATCTGGGAATAGAATCCACAACGAAACAGATAATTAACATCAGGATAATATGGATACCATTATTTTCTTGTTTGAAGTATTTCTTTTCTTGAAAAAATGTCAATTTGTTCTTTTAAAGTACTTCAACTCTTCTTTTAAAGACCAAAATCGTTAGAGGGCAAGTTCTTAGGTTAGAGTATAAGAGAAATGGGATCTGTTTAGTCAATATATCCTATAGTGCTCTGACATGTTATAGTGCCTCAAATAATGTATATATTTTCTAAGATAACATCTAACTGAAATATTACACAGTATCCCAAAGAGACTGAAAGATCAACAAACTAAATGAGGTGAAGGGCCATCGTTCTTAGTCTTAATCGCTATTATGTCCTCCATTCCTGTTTTATAGGTGTGTAAAAGGTGGATATTTCCTTGTTCACCTCTTCTCTGACCTTTTGTAGTAGGCTGTTTTAGGCCAGGACACGTTGGCTCAAGGTAAGAGACGTCAATCTTTGATTACATGATGCAAATTTTAAACACTTTGGTCAAATATTTTCAATTTCCCCTGTCATGTGACAATGCTGAAAGCGCAGTTAACTTCTACAAATGCAGGAGCAGTTGTGAGAGGTCAGTTTCCAGGTACATGTTTCAATATTTAAATAGGTTTTCTAGAGTAAAGCAGGACTTTGAGGACCTGGGAACTTAAGAAAATGTTTAACTTCGTATTCTGTGAGGTATGAAGGGAGTCATGGCAGATTCTCTTCCCAACTATTATAAAACAGAATTTGTCAAGTAGTTTGAAAGCTGAAAATGTAAGTAGCTCACCTAAAAGCACTGCAGTTTTTTGTAAGTTTATATTTAAGAACCTTTTACATTTCTTCAGAATTATTTAACCTGAAATGACTACAGATGCGTAAATGCAGGCCAAATGATTTTCTGCAGTGAGATAAATAATTTGCATTTAAGATATATTTTTGATTTTTAACTCTCTCCCACTGAAATAATTCTTCAATCTGGCATTCAACAATGCAGTAGATGCATGCAGCCTCAGCCCGTGAATCAGGGCTGAAGTTCTATACATCTGCTTCAAGATAATGGAGTTGAATATATGATGAATGGTATTTGCGGTTTGAATAATACCATTGGTGTGAATAGCAACTTATGCCATAAAAACTGTCAAGTTTCTATCTCAAGTTTACAATCTAATACTGAAAATAGTATGAAGGATTGATTTCCTTCTTGACTTGAGAACCTTTCTACAATTACAGTAGAATCAATGATTGGCAGTTGTGAACTAGAAGGAAATAAATACATTGAGGAGCTGCGTAGACGCACTGTTGTACATAAGTGTAAAACTATTGATTCAGTGTGAAAGATAGGTCTCCCTGAAGTCAATGTGAATTTTGCTACTGAGTTCCACCCTGCCAAGATTTTACTGTCAGTACACACAGTTTGGCTATTTTTACCTTGAACTAATGTACAGTTCATCTGCTTTCCTGTCTGTCCCTACTCGTTTTCTCTTCTCACTACTCTCCCTCCTTTCTTACCTCCATTTCGTTGCTATTCTGTTTCTGCTGCATCTGCCAGGCAGTTAAATTTTAAAATGGCATTTTTCTCTTTGAAGTGCTAATGCCAGCAGCAACACTATTTCTATAGCATTTAACTTTTCCAGTTGTTGTGGCTTGTTTTTCCTCTTTTTATGTACATATGCATGTTTGTTATGTGTTTTGGTAGTCAAGGACAGGATAAAAATCTCCTAATGAAGTTTTTAAATAAAAGTTAAATCCCAGATGCTCTGCTGTGATCTTGTCAGATCTCGCAAGCTAAGCAGGTCAAACTTGGTAATTAGATAGGACACCTCTGAGGAAAACGCAGGGTGCTATACGTGGAGACACTGAAGATTCAGCATAGGTCCCTTCTAGTGAGTGTTAAATCTCTGCTTATGTTGTTGTTTCATCATTCAGTCCATCACTGGGTTTTAAACATGACATGTGACCTCTGTTTCAGAAAATCTTTAGACTACTTCTTGCCAGAAGGTAGGAGGATGTTCTTGTGAACCATCTTGTCAACCATCTGCTAGTGGCTAAGGATAGGAAAGTAGATGAACTATACATTGGGGACAGGATACTGGACTATTCTGGTCAGATCTCGTGTCGCATTCCCATGCTTTTTAAATAGGTTAGCTTGATTTGGGTTGCACATTTAAACAATCACTGTTGTCTTCTCCAAGGTGGTTCCTTTTGGTTTTGAATAAAATACACATCTGTGGTTTGGGGTTTTTCTTTTATATATAGGTATATATTTACCATATTTACAGTAATAACCAGCAGCTCTACTGAGGCCATTATGTAATGCTGTACAGTTATAGAACAAAGTAAAAAACAAACAAATAAAAGAACCCAACTCTTTCCATAGTTGGAAGTTAACCTTGAAGAACTTTGGGGTTCTTAATTCATACTGTGAGTCAGAAAGCCCAGAGATGTTCATTTAAAATATTTGGTTTTCCTTCTTTAACATGAGGAATGTTTCATTCATGCATGTGTAGCATCTTTCATGGTAGTTGTTTTGTTTATACCCAGGTATAGGAAATGAACCAGTGATCCATAACAAAGTTGCTAATTATATATGTACTGAGAATATTCATCATTTGCACTATCTGGGTTTTTCTGAAGTTTCAATTTGGAAAGATAATTTGAGGTAACTGCTTCTTGGGCTGGAATGTACTCATGGTTTAGTGAATTTAGCAGTGGGTTGGCATTTAAGGGTTGGTCCTCTTACAAGGATATTTCTTTGAGCTAATCCTGTTTGTTTAAAAGAGACTGTAAAATCCTATCTCCCCAACCAGGACAGGGGAACATTCCTTTGTTTCTTGCTCCAAGCCACTGTCAGCCAGGACTCTATTCCAAACACTACTTTTCTAAGCTTTTCTTAATAGGGTCCAACTGCTAATTGAAAAGATACCTGGCAACATTCTCTTTTCTCATAGATTTGTGGGAGGAGGCAAGTATATACATTGGGGAGGGGGAGAGGGGAGTTGGTTAGAGACACCCCAATCCTTCACTTAATAATTAGGAATTGAAACTTTTTGTCTTGTATGGGATTTTTTTTCTTTACTCTTTTTGGGGTATCTGAATGATGGCTGAGCTCACTGCTATTTCTACTCCCAAAGTGTAATTCTTACAAAAACCTTTAAAGAAAAATAAATATCTGAAAATGAGAGTTTGAAATTTCTTAAGCCAATTCATAGCAGTATAGATAATGATAACTGAGATTTATCACTGTGTCACATAGTTTTGTTATTGTGCCCAGTGGCTAGTGGGAGTTTGAGGGTCTGTAGATTATTCCCACTAGGAGGAAAAATTGCTAACAGAGATTGAGTTTTCTTCAGTGCAGTCCTGTCCATAGCAAGCAGCATACAAAATCCTGTTCCCTCAAGCATAGCAGGAATGCCACGTATGGAGAAAGGCTCTTTTCTCACAGCTCCAACCCTTGCCAGTTTGCACTAGCAGTTTAAAACCCATCATCTCTGTTTTCTCTTAGGTAACTATGCAGTTTGGGCAGTCCTTTGACATTAGCTTCTCCTGCCTGTTGGCTATGTCTGCATGTTTATGTATGTCCTACATACAAAGTCAGTATTTTTCTCACTTGTATTTATTTCCTGCTGGAAACACCAAAATCACTCCACCCACTTCTTTCAGGTTTGGAGCTGGCTCTTTCAAGTTTCTGTTTTGTACAGAGACCTGTAATCGTGTTTGGGGTTTAGAGACTACAGCCATTCCAGTCACACGTTTCTGCAAAGAAGCACAATAACTTCTTACAACTATCTGCAATGAAGATGGACGGCTATACCCAAGAGCTGCAATGAAGTTTACCTGACCTAAAATTTTACAACGTCATAAACTACACTTCAGCTGAATCTTCAGGGACAGATCTCCAGCAAAACAGTAAGTGGTTCATAGTGTAGTGCATTTTCCCTGATGGGTGGCTTGTGTTTGTTCCTCCAGAAGCCAGGGGATGTATGAAGGTTGGGGAAGGTCATGGCTGCAACACCCTTTACTCTTTGGTAACCACACAGGCACAGGACGTGCCCACCTTTGTGCAGCTTACCTTAGCTGGGTATAGATAATTCAAGACTGCTTTCGGTGCGAAGGAACTACAAAAGCATCTTAATTGTACTTTTAGTTGCAGTAAGCCCTGAGACTGCAGAAAGTCCAGCTCATCTGGACCAGCAATTTGGAGTAATGTCACCTTTCGAATGATCCTACTCTTTCCTCACACTGATCATTCACCCTTCCCACTTGATCTGTTTTCTTTCCTCAGCTCACCAGCTCTTGATAATGCAATTCAAAATAATGCAATGGTCACAGTGAGTGAGTTTAAAACGGAAGGCAATTTTAAAAATAAGGAAAAGAATATTTGGCAAAGTGTTTCCAGCTTCAAAAATGATCTACATTTTTTGGGATGTCCTCATCAGTCGTTCAGGAGCAATAGAATTGCCTTATTTTTTTTTCAAAGAAATTCCAGTCCACTTTGAACACCACTGATATAGTCTCAGTAACTTGTGTTTGTCATTTTAATATTAATAAGATTTTGTAGCAGTGAGCAAAAGTCATTTCATGATAATTAAATTACAATACACAATTACTAAATAAACATGAGGGAAGACACACTTCTCTGGAATCTTTCAAAGGTTAGTACTGTATGAATACCAGATGCTGCAGATGTCAAGCCCTGAGGTTTTGTATGATAAAGCTCCTGCAGGTTTTATGCAAATTGAAATCCACATTTACGTAGATAATCTCACTTTGTTATGAAGCTACAGAGAAAAAGTCTTTAGAGAACAAGGAGATGTTGTGTCAAATTCACCCTTAATGAACTCTAGTGACTTCAGCATGGAAAGAGAGATTTGACCCTTGTTTTTGTCAGATGCTTAATCCACTTACAAAATTAATTGAAAATCAACCCAAAAGACACCCTTCATACTTTGAGTTTTAATCTGTGCTTCAGATTGAAACAAACAGTCAAACCATAAATCATTTGAAACCAGAGTTTCTGTGTAGTGGCCAGAATTAGCCATAAATCAGGCCAACCTCATAAGCCTCAGCGGATGAATAACAGTCACCAAACTTTGTCTTGAATCAAGTAAATGTCATATAGCCTTTAGACCACAGATATTTCACAAAGCTGTACTGTTATCATTTGCTTTTATTTTACAAAATCAGAACTAACCCTAACATAAAACACCCTTCCTTCAATATAAATCATCTTCTAGGGAAAAAAAAGAAAAGAGATTGAGAAAATCTCTAAGGCTTCTCTTTTTATATAAACAACTGCAATTAGGAATTTCATATCAAATACAGTGAATCCTCAGAGAAAATTCAGTGAGTGAAATCCTAGCCCTGCTAAAGATTATAGCAGAATTTGAGTTTGTGATCCAGATTTCATTTAAAGTCTTTGGCAGAGATGCATTGAGAATAAGTCTGGATATGACAGCACTGAAGCTTGAAGTAATCTATAATGTTAATACACATATAACTTGAAAAATATCCACTGAACTTGGGTCCAGATAAATTCAAATATTGCAGTTTTGGAATGGTGCATCCAGATGTAATAGGTTTGACCAGTTTATCATACCAATCAGGCACTAGGAAAGATGCTGATCATTTAGCAGAATCAAAAAATTGTACCTTAATAAAAATAAATATTAATAGAACAAACCCAACTTTGAAGCTTTGAATGCTTTTACATTCAAAGTACAGAACAGAAGTTCATGAGATGACTTGTACGTCTAATTGCCCTTGTATTTGAGTACTGTGATAAGGAATATGGAGAAAATATATACAAGAATGGAATTCCTTACAAGAAACAGGTGAAAAATAGGCCCTTTCTCTGCCCAAATTAGCCACAGTGACTTTTCTTTGAGTCATCCCAGAATCACAGAATGGTTAAGGCTGGAATCCTGGTTCTAGTTCATTTGTAAAATCTAGCAGAGCAGATGCACCTGACCTTCCTTAGCCAAGGTATAGATGTATTTTTCTTCTATCTTTATTCATTTCATAAATATATGACATGACACCTCTCTATATAATCTATATTGTTATGCTATATGCCCGGAAGCAGTCTGTATATGGTCAGTTATTTAAATGAAAGAAATGAAAACTAGTACAAAAATCAAGTCCATAAGCAACAGGGTTTGTGCTGAAAAGAGAACAACTGCATAGCATCAAATTATCTAGAATTTTATTTAAGAATGAGTCTTATTATTACAATATATCTTAATATTTTCACTAGTAATGTTAGAGAGAAAGAAAGTGTGGAAATTACTCCCAACATAATGACAACTTTTGACAATTAATTAATGACAATTGCAGAGAAGATATTGGAGCCAAGAAATGGGGTTATATTATTAAAAAAACAACATTCAAGATTATATGCTAGTGCCTAATAGGAAATTTTGTTATAATCTGGAAGTTTGAGCCAAAAGTCGTACAGCAGGAGAAAAAATTGTTGTTGGTATTGGGCCCAGGAGGAACTAGAAGCAGCGATACAGGACAGCCATGAAAGCAAGCAAGCGGAATCCTATGCTGTATTGAACTGGTTTAATAGAGAAAAGAGACTATGAATGCCATTATTCAAGTTAGAAATGAGAGTTTACTAAAATGTCATGTAAAACTCTGACCATCAGTGATTATGATAGATTAGTCTTACAGGTCACAGAAGTCTTTAGGGAAACAGAGAACTTGTTTTATGAAAAAAAAAATGAAAAGGACCTGCTTCAATTAAATGAAAACTGGTTATTGGGCATAAATAAACACATCAGAAGTTGAGCAGAAGAGAAATAGTTATATCACTTAATGACACTATTGAAAGGGAAACAAATAAGATTATTTTTAATATTTTACAAGAATGATACTGAAGAATCGCCTTTAGTAGGACTGGAGAAACAAACAACATGATTTGAAAATGAACCCCAGGATTAGAGAAGACAGTAGATGATATAGTTTGGTGAAAATAGAGAAACTTGGCTTGGTGACTGAGTGGTTTTACACAAGTCTCATATTTTTTCATCTTTTTCATGTTAGAACTGATGTACCTGTGTAACTTTGGATTCTGTGAAAATGATTTTTTTTTTCCAATAAAGCTAGATTGAAAAGTAGTACGGTTCTATCTAATATTACAAAATTATGCTGGAACACCAATAGCAAATGCAGTGAAGAAATACAGCAGCTATAGCTAGGAGCAATCAGAAAACAATGATGAAAATTGAATTCACATGAGAAGCAGATACCAGAATTAAAAGAAAAATTTATTGAATCAAGATATGACCCCAAAATATAAGCTAGTAGCTTTTAAAAGCAAAACCAAAATTAGCTGTTCCTGACAAGTCTTGTCAAATGTAATTAGGTTACAAAAAATAATGGGATAATTTTATATGCTTAATTTTAAAAGTTCAATGTTAGCTTTACCTATGGGCTTATCCTACAGTGAGAATGACTTGAAATACATAGGAACCCCCAGAGCTGATGCCAGAAGAACTCAAAAATGTGAAGAATATGTGAAGTGTTTGGAATAGGCAGCAAATTTTCCACTGCAGAAGATAAATAAACATTATTATAAAAAAAAAAAAAAAAACAGTTGTAATATTCAAGTGTTATTGTGCTAAATGTGTGGTGTAAATGCAGTCATTGAAGTATGAAACATAAAGATTTTAGTCCTGCTCTAAGTGCAAATCACAATGCAACCTCAGCTGTGGAGCTGCAAGTAATTACTCTTTTGTATACAAGTAACAAGAAATCCAGCATAATGGGAAAGGAAAAATAACAATGTGTCACACAAATGAGAATTTCCCACAATGCGGCTCTACCTTTTCTTCCTATTTTCTTCTTCTCTTTTCACCTTACCCAGCGTTATCCTCATTTGGCTGTGATTAACTAAGGGCTTCTGACAATGTAGGGAGTCTATGTACAGCTTACGAATGCTGTTTGATACTCAGGAATCTCTGCATAGCTGTGTCAGACTGCAAATTCTTTGCTTCTCTGCTAATCAAAAACCTACAAGAGGTGACAGGAGAAATTCCTGTTCCTGGCATATGATCAGTACAGAATTGTTAAACTTTGATAATACTCTATTCAAATACAGTCCCTTGAAGAACGAAGATGCTAGGAGCTTGTCAAACCTGCCTTTAAAGATGAGGTGAGGAGATAATAAATAGGTGATAAGTCATCTTGCGCTCCACAAACGTTGTTACCAAACACAGGAGCTACCTGACAAATCAGATGCTGTAGAAGTGTCTCTTGCTCTGTGTTGGACAATGAAAAGATAATGTGCATCTGTTAATAAGTAGTGGATAAGGATCCTGGGCTTTCACAACTTCTGCCTTTATTTGCAAGGCAAGTAGAGGCAGAGAAATGCAAAGAACTTCTAGCCTCAACTCATTCTTTTTGTGTGGTTGGCCCTTGCTTAAGAGTTGCCTGGGAACTCTTAAAATCTTCTCTCTGTGGATGCTTCTCCCTGCTTGCAGTTTCTGGTAAGAAAGAAAACTGATGCTCAGCAAGCACTGAGCACTGGCTTTGAAGCTGAGACGAGTGGGACTTGAAGGCAGCAGCAGTAACGTGGGAAAGGCCCCGGCCAAGGGCAGCGGTGGGGACTGGGGAAGGAGATCGGGGCCACTCCGTGTGGTGCTCATGGGGAATCCTGCTCAAGCAACAGCCCAGCATTTTCACCCCGAGCACAGGGTCTGTGCAGACAGGCCCTCCGTGGGCAGTGTGACTGGAAGAGATGGGCGCTAGGCACCTGTCCTGCCCTCAGGGATGGTCGCACTGTTGGGGCTCGCTCCCCTCCGCCCGTGTTTGGGAACAGTCAGTTTGGGGGCTTCTCCACAGCCAAGGCTGCTGTAAAACGGCCACCGCGGGCTCCCGCGTCCCCCATGACAGCCGCCTGTCACGGTCACTTTGCCGCGGCTACCGCCGCACGCCCTGGCGCTCAGGAGCGCTGCGCCCCTCAAGCCGACCCTTCCCGCCGTCCCTTCAGCCTCCCCGCTCGCGCCGGCGGCCGTTGGAACTAACGGTTCCCGGCACGGGGGCGGGGCGGGGGCGCCGTCACCTGCCCAGGCTCCTCCCCGCCTGCGAGCGGCCGGGCACCGGCGCAGCCTCCCCCGCCGCCCCCTGGGCGCCCTGGTCTCGGGCCGCCCGCGGCGGCGCCGTGCGGCGCGGGTCGCGCTGCGGGACGCTGAGGGCAGCGAGAGCGCCCGGCTCCTCCGCTGCGGAGCCGCCGCCGCCGCGCCGCTCTCCATGGCGCCGGAGGAGGTGAGCGCAGCCGGGGAGGGCAGCGGGGTGTCCGGGCGGCGAGGTCCCGCCCGCGCCTGGGAGATCGCCCTGCTGGTGCCCGGCGAGGCGGCAGCGCCGCGGTCCCCGCGCGGAGCCGCTCGAGAATTTGCACGCGAGGAAATTATCTCTGAAGGGAGGAAAAATCTCCCCCCGCTCCGTTCCGCTCGCACCTGCTCCGCCGGGAGGCGCCGAGCGCGGCGGGGCGATGCGGTGCGATGCGCTGCGCCCCGCGCGGGAGCTGCGCGCCCCGCCGGGAGGGACGCGGCTCAGGTGCGGAGCGGCTCGGTCCCTGCCGCTCCTCGGCGGCTGCTTGTGGTTCTGAAGGGGACGTTGGTTTCCCCCTGCTGATTAAACGGGAGGCACTTTGAGCGCGCGGTGCGAGGCTTTGCACAGCGCAGCCTGGCAGCTCCTGCCGAGTTGGAAGTGGGTGCCGGTCAGGGCGGGAATGATGTGTTAGGTGCATGGATGTCCTGGAAAAAAAGTGAGAATAACTGTGCTCTGATTTTTATCTTGAATATTCAGTAAGTACAAAATCACGTTTTCTGCTATGCAGATGGAGAAAACTGAGTGGGAAAACCACAACTTTCGTCTAAAGGTCTTGACTTTCTCAGTAACAACAAAATCTGCGGGATGCCCCTATTGACTAATGCCACCGTTTGACTAAACCTTTACAAATGTGGTGAGCTGTTTCAGAGGCTTTGGCTTGCTGCTTCGGGGGCAGCACTTCAGTAGTTCTTGGTACTCACCGGCCGTGAGAGCAGAACGGAGGCGATTTGCCCTTCACCCGGGCGCTTGTTTGAGGGATGCTTATTCCTCTGGCTAGTATTTCCCTGTTCTCTTTTTATCTTTTTTCCCCTGGTAAGATCTTGGTGTCCTGTTGTAGAAATTATTAATAATTGAATCTTACTTAATGGCATCACTGAATTTCCCTGTATTTGACTAATTTTCTTACTGGCAAAGCTAGACAGATTTTGTTCCTTCAGACAGTACTAATTTAGATCCGAGTTAATTACATTAGCAGCCTGTTGTATTTTCAGTAATACTGTAAATGGCAAGTATTAAGCTTTGTTGTCCCAACTATATTTAAATACTGCTTTCTGATCAAACAGTAAATGTTATGTGTTGTCGTTTAAGACTGCATGTTATGTGTTGTCGTTTAAGACTGCATGTTATGTCATGTAATGTGAAGGAGGGAATTAAAGAAGTTGTGCTCTTCAGGAGTGATTTTTAAGTTTTAGAAGTTGCAGATATATTGTAAAAGTGTGTGTGTGTGTGTAGCAGAAGAGGGTTATAGTAGTGACATTAACTAAACACCCTGAAACCTACGAGGTAAGAAAAAACTTAGAAGTTAAGCTACAGTCTAACCAGTAAATATGCCTACTTTGGAAATAGCAGTTTATAACTTGTGAGGTGAAGGCCTTGCTAATCTATAAGCAACTGATTAACAAAGAACTTATTGAAGATGTAGTTTATTGCAGAAAAAGAGAAGGTAGAACTCCAATGACAGTCAGTAAAGGTGGACTTCCATTAGCTTTATCTTTGACTTGGAACAGGAAACCAATTTATTTTCTTCTCTGTAAGTCTTCTAAGTGGAAATGCCATCATGAGCAGCAAAGCCCGAGGTGGCCAGAGTGCACCAAGTGGTGGCCACATTGGTGTGAGGTAGCACTGTGATCGAGACTCTTTTTCTGCTCAGTTCACCTTGCTCCGGCCTCAGCCCCGGCTGAGGACATCTCGTACAATGTGGAAGTTCTGAAAAATAAGGGTTTTGAACAACTTTGCCACTGCCAGAGTTTTCATTCCTGTGTGCATTTGAAGTGAAATACATATTTAACTGCCAAAGTGTGGCTCAAGTTATCTTGGAAAACCGTTTACTGTTTTTTATTCTAAAATGAAAAAAAAAAAAAACTCCAATCATTATTCAGCCGGAAGGATGTAGGGAAGCATATATATACAGTATACTTCATTTTACTGTACCTACAATAATGACAGAATGGGGATCCTGGGCTTGGTGGCTTCAGTAAGCAGCAGATCCACCTGCCTTTTCAACTTCTGCAACAAGCTGACTGTGCGTTTTCAGTCATGAAACCAGAGCTCTGCATGTTTCCTCAGGGATGCACTTTCCGAAGCTGAATGGAGCAGTTACTGACCTGCCACATTGCTTAGTATATTGTTAATGATGTATAAAATTACTATCTGATGCCTGGTCCATATTTGTAGTGATGTGAATATGCTCACTATATATTCTGTGACTCTTCTTGAATTGCATATTGCTCTTTGGCACTTGGTATGAGGAAAATTTTGAGCAGCCTGCTTGCTGAATTAGCATGAAAGTAGCATGTTAATTGGGGAGAGGCAGGCATATGTCTTAAGTGGCAGCTGTATGTCTTAACAGAGGCTTATGTGAAGTTTTCAGACAGTGTCAGCAATAGAGATGGGCTGATGCCAGCATCTTAGGCCCATGTGCACAGAGTACAATCCAGTTCCTTTCTGGGCTGTTTGTAGTAAGCAGGAATCTGTTAAACTGGCAAGAATGACAAATATTGGATGAAGAGCTAAAGAGGCAATATTATTTCAGTTTGTTTGCGATGCACTGCTCTGTTTAGCCGCTGATTAAATCTTTAGATGTCAAGGAGAGTTTCACATCATTTGCTTTAGTGGAATATTCTACAAAAACATGTTAGCTAGTGGAGGCGGCAGGCTAAGTCTTAAGGCTCTCTTCAGAAGTTAATTGTAGACCTCTTACAGCCCCAGCTGAGCTTTGGTGGAAACAAAAAAATGGGTGGGAGGGAACAGGTTAGGGAGCAGTTCTAGTAACAGTAACACAAGTCTGAAGAAGAGGCTTTCCCAGGTTAGGCAAACATGTTGTCTAATCCCTGTCATAAACTCACCACAATCTACCTTAATGCTAGTTAAGTATTTTGCCCTGTTGCTCTTTTTAGAAGGATGTTTCAAAACCTCCCTCCTAATGTGCAGAACTTTCTTCTAATTTCCAGCCATTATATATTCTTTGATTCCCTATTTTTCATATCTCAGAAATGTTCTGTAAAGAGAACTCCTTCCTTGGTGTATACCCTTCAAGAAACAGTGATCAGGGAGGCCCCTGATCCTCCTGCTCTCGTGCTAGACTGAACAAGGCAAGGCAAGCACTTTTACATCTGTCTCCTAAAGTAGAATAAATGGGAAGATGCAGACTATAGAAACACGGTACTCCTGTTCTCTGGGTGTAGCTCACATGGTTTAAAAACCTTTTTGGTGAAGTGTTTCCTCAAAGTCTTGAATAATGGTGCTAATGCTTTATTTCCTCCACTGAAAGTACATTATAAAGCATTGCTGCAGATCAAGTTAGTCTTACAGATATATCAGGTTGACTTTGTCATCTTTCAGTCAGCTAGACACAGATGTGATTTCTTCTTTCTTGGTGTTGGTAAATAGCACATCATGTAATAGCAGGAGTTATCTTGTTTGTAATCCTCAAGTACGAGAATTGCTAAATCCTTTTCCATTTACAATTTGCCAGTTCCAAAGGTCTTCCAATTTCTTCTGTAAATAGTCAGAGACCCACCATGTCAAGAGTACCTCTTGAATTTGGATTTTATCAAAACATCTCTATTTTTATGCCAAGACATAAAGTAAAATCAGTTCAAATTATCCCTTTACAATTACTGTCCTACAGCTCTGCTGATCAAGTAGATGTTTACCTGAGACTTAACTAGAACAAAAGGGGAGGTGGGAGGAAAACACTCTGAGTTTTATGATGACATGGGCAGCCCTTGAAAATGAAGTGGCTGAGTTACCAAAAAAATATATGTTATAGAAGGGGAAAGTAGTAACTGTAATTGCATAGTTTAAAACTTTAGGTTATGCCCTTAAACAACAGATTAACCCATGTTTACAACTGGTAAACTGGTTGGAAAGACCCAATTACTGTAGTTCTATAGGTAACATTTTACGAAGACAACCGGTTCCTACAGCTCTACAAAAAACAATTGTGTCTTGTTGCTTGTAGGGGTTTGGAGACCTTTTCTGAAACTTATACATGCCTTTTCTTGACTTGGAAACCAAAGATATCCTTCCTTTTCTTAGATTCTGGTTACTGGTGAAATGGATAATATTATCCTCTAATTTTGCTAGGTCTTCCTTGTCTGTGAAAAGAAGGTTGGTGTTTTCAACCTGGTCCTTATTTCTAGTGGCATCTGTGAATCAGGGGACAATTACCAAAGCATTGTCAGTCCACTTGCTGTCCACCAAATTCTGAATGGGGACTGGGGACCAGACTGGAATCTTACACCGAGGCTGCTGCAGGACTGCACAGCTGTCTGGAGACTCAAAAAGCCATTTGCATTTTGTGCATATTAAGAAGTTTAGTTTTTTTTCTAACTGTAAATGGACAAATTACTCTCTTCAAATATTCACCATTTTTTTCCTTCATTTTAACATCACAACTTCTTTCTTTTTTAAAACATTTTGGCGGTGTTGTTTTTGCTTAACTCCCAAATTATAAGATCTCTGGGGAATTATGATGTTGTAATATCACTATTAAAATTTTTGGTTGTAAATAAGAAAACATTATGTCATGTGACTGAAAATTCAGGATAAGATGCTTAGATTATCATACTAAATCACACTAGTTTTCCTTTACTCCAGCCTGCTGAGGTCCCTCTCTGTACAGCAGCACAACCATCTGGTGAGTCAGCTCTTTCCCTCCCAGTTTTGTACAGCCTGCAGCCTTGCCCTGTGTTCCATCATCTAGGTCATTAATGAAGATGTTAAACAGTATTGGCCCCAGATTCATTCAGCCGAACCAATTGCCAATTGTGTGCTGGAACACTACAAGGGCTTTATAAATACATGTTTGCTGAAGGTGATGACAAAAGCTGGAAAATAACAGCACCGATGTTCCACATCTCCACTTGCTTTGCCCTCTGCACCTCCTTTGCCAGAGGACAGAAGAGGCATTGGACTAACCCTCATTGTAAGTGAAGGTTTGAAGAAGATTGCTAGTTGATACTCAGTGCACAGTTTAAGTTTGGTCTAGGATCAAGCTGTTTCACTTCAGGAAAGCTACTTCAGTATTCCCTGAACAGAGTTTCTGTTTGCTTATCAAGTCACTAGTGTATCTGCTTTTAGCTATAAAGCTGCATTTTCTTTCTGTGTGCATGCAGACAAATGAGGAAAAGGAACATTTTCATCAAATTAAGGCTTTCCACTCACCCAAGGGTAGAGAAAACTTAAAACACTACTGATTTTCTTCCCTTCCCACTCCCTTGAAATGAAGATACAATGTCCCAGAGACATGGTGATGAGCTAAGTGTGCTGCTGGCTTAATATCTTGACCTTGATTTCAGGAAGCAATCTAGTCTTGGAATCTGAATTCACACGCTATAGGAACTCCATTAGAAAAATGGAAGAAATTTGCTTCTCTGTATGGTACTGAGGCATCTCAGGATGTTTCCAGAATTTGGAGAGGAATAGCTCTTGGCAAACCCTGCATGTTTACAATGGGATCCTAGTTGGTATCTGTAAAGTGGGTAGCATCTGTGACTGATATTGTCTTTTGATAGCTCAAAAATTTCACAGCCCAAGACCGAAAGAGAGAGAGGAGAGAGATTCTCTTGATAAATGACAAAATAGCAGTGAGTAGGGACACAGTATTTTTGGATGTCAATGAATAAAATGTAAGGTAACTGGAACTGGAAACTTTTTATTTTCTGCATAGAGAGAAACTGGGCTACTTCTAGCCTTCAAAACTTAGCATTTATATAGTTTCCTGCATGCAAGACACTTCATGGGCATTAATGAGCTTCATCATTAATGTAGTGGTAAATACTCTAGCTATAAAATTCAGCTCTTTCAAGATACTCTCATGTTTTAAAGAACAAAATCACAAGGTTTCATATGAAAGGTTGAATACTAAGGTCATGTTTCTGTGATATTGGAGTCTACTCAGATGTCGTTTTTTCTCAATACATTGACTACTCATCTGAATGAATTTTTAAGGGTTTTCTATTTATACAGAATAGTTCTTTAATTTACGAAGAGTATAGCTGATTCTATTTTGGTGCAAAGGTGGTCACATGTGGGAAGAGGGAGCTTGTCTCTCCTGTCTCAGCCCTCCTCAATTGACAAACCTTCTTCCCTCCAGCAATCAGTTGACAGTGATCAGCTTGAGGATTATCTCTGGAAGGAAAAGGTCTACAGCTTTACTTCAAAAGTAAGATTAAAAAGAAAGCAGCTGTCATCTATTTCCCTGCCTTAACTGTTTAAAGTCGAACATAAAAATGCCATATACTCAACCAAGCTGTTCTGTGCCTTTCTATGCTTATTAAATAAGAGGTGGTCAACCCTCAAGAGTTA
This sequence comes from Nothoprocta perdicaria, assembly GCF_003342845.1. Classification (NCBI taxonomy): domain Eukaryota; kingdom Metazoa; phylum Chordata; class Aves; order Tinamiformes; family Tinamidae; genus Nothoprocta; species Nothoprocta perdicaria. The sequence goes on from NW_020454217.1 coordinate 2,512,491, forward strand.
TGGTATGTAACCAAAATATAAAAACCAGAATTTTGACTGGAATTTTGAATTTATTTTTAATATTTTTAGATAATTTATTGTTTAAAAATAAGCTGTATGCAGATACTATGATAAACTATTTTATCTTGTAAACTTCAAACATAAGAAAATGTAGATAGATCTCTGTTTAAAAAAAAAAGATTTATGTCTGGTAACAGCTAGATTATCAAGCATCTTCCAGACATGTCACAGATTAATTCTGAAACCACCGTGATTCCCATTGTACAATTTATAAAGGAAAGTACTGTCAGGTTTAAGACAGAAAATCATTTGCAGTTGTCAGTTCTGACACTTTCTAGTGATAGATTCCTTAGATTCAGTATAATGCCTTGGTTGTTGAAAATATACATTTAAAAGATTTTTTTTTTCTAAATCACAATAGTTATGGACATCTTTCAGACCTAATCCTCAAACATTAGTTTATGTCAGTCACAACAAGATCTACCTCTACTTCTTTCATATCACCTACTCCATGACTTCCTATAGTTTATTCTGCATACATATGGGTTAATTTAGTTAGTTTATTTATTTATTTATAAAATCTAAAGAGATCTTAAAGACTTAATGTATGGAATTTCATTTTATGGCTCTAGTTTTGTTCTGTATTATTATATGGTGAACCTTTACAATTTTGGTAGCGAATGCCTCCCTGGCTTTCTAGCTGTAATATTTCTTCCCCCTTGTGTAGTGGGTTAGTGAAATATCCCTGCACTGCATAGACTCTTGTGAGCTTCTCGGAGTTTCTAAGTTCAAAATCTGACATGTGCACTGGAGAATGAAGAAAAAGAAAGGGCTTGTTATTTTCATACTCTACTGCATTCTTATATTAGCTCCAAGTTTCTGGATCTCACTTTGAGATCCAGGTCTGCACTCTGCAAGAAACCCAGGAGATTGTACCTGTTTAACAGGGTAGAGAGCCGAATGCCTTTGTTGTTTTCAGCCTTTTTTATTCAACCCCTCTGCAGAATTATAGAAGTCTAATACATTTATTGTATTATTCTATAAACAGTACCAGTGGGGGAAAAAAAGAAATTTCAAAATTAAATGTTGAGAACAACGTGTTAGGATAATTACACATGCAGTTTTAAAAAAAAAAAACTGAATTAATACAAAATTTGGCTAAAATCTCATCCCTGAAAGTCAGGTTAACCAGGTATTCAGAGAAGAGTATTGCATCTCCTTTCTTTGGAATCCTTACATGGTCACATACACAGAAAACTGTGCTTTAATACTCTAAGGAACCATTCTACTTTGCTTCTGTAATGAAGCAGTTTCCTGTAATCAAATGGAAGCCAGCAGGAATGCACAAGCATCTAACATGGTTTTATAGTGCCCACTGGGAGATATTTGAATTTGTGCTGGCTTGCACTAGAAGGAGATGCAGTAAAAGCATTTTTTTTTTCTGTAAAATCCCTAATATTCAATGCATACCTAAAAAAAAAATCATATACACACACACACACACTCCTTAGGGCAATTAATTGTTGGGGCAATCTAGAATGAAAAAATGTGTTATGTTATTCCTCTGGAAGCTCATCATATTATTTTTCAGTGTAGATTAAAAAATAAGATTTGCTCTGCCTTTATTGTCATTTTATGATCTTCAGATATTGAGATATTTTCATTTATGAAAGAGAAATAATAATTTTGTGCATGTTTACTTATGTGTGGAAGGAGATATTTATCTAGGTCTTAAATTGCAATTATTTATTCTGGTGGTGCCAATTTTGCTTGTATCTATAGAGGATTCGTTACTAAAATGTTTGTAAAAACAAGCATTTTAGGTTTATAAAATAATTTTTAAAAATCATGAGTCTGAAAATACCAATTGTCAGTGCATATAGCTTACTGTGTGTACCTTAATGTGTGCCTTAGCATTAGCGTTAGTCCTGTGCCTATAGAATACACTCATTGGGCATATTTGATAATAACAAGGGATATTTCGTTAACATTTTTTGCATTTGTGGATCTTAATGGCGATGATAAGAGTATAATAATGCTTATTTTTATAAATATAATTTTGTTTTTTAAATTGGTGGAGAAGCCAAAGCATACACAGTGAGCTACTGTGTAGCAAACCTTGGGAAAAGTTTGGAGTTGGTCTTGGTTTTCTAGTGATTGAATGGGAGCTATTCTGTATGAGTCTGCAGAGACTAACGTGCCCCATGCACAGTTGTTAAATCTGCTGCAGTGTGTAATTAAGGCAAGCCTGATTTTGAGTGCTTATCAATGTGCTCACATGAGGAATGAAGGATTTTTAGCTCTCAGTGTAGAGGTGGCCAGGAGCTTTTGGAAGGAATGGTGCTGTTAAACCACTTCTTCATCTTAATATTTCATGAGGGTGTATTAATTCTGTCTAATAGAAATGTGCTGTATACTACTCCTAACCCCCTTTAAGGAGAACTACAGAGCTGGATTCCAGGAATCCCAATAGTAAGGCAGAGCTGTCACAGCTTTCCAGGTTGGGCTTCTCCAGGGCTTACTGTGCTGGTGGCAGGAAATCAGCATAGCTAGGGAAGCTCATTTCACTTAATGCAAATTTTATTTTTCATTTTAACAAAGAGCTTGGGGGAAAACCTCTTCCCTCTCCTCAAAATTTTGTCAGAAATATCAATGTTATGAAGCTTCATTCTCATATGGAATTATTTCTTATACTGGTGAAACTTCAAAATTCCTCAGAAAAAGAATTCTGTGTTCCAGTTAGCAGGTATCCAAATACAGAACATCTTCATCTTGACCTCTGGATGTCTAACTTACTCTACTTTTGGTGTTGAGTAAATACTGCTTGGCTTTAATGAGTTCCTGTTTAATTTGTGTAAAGAATATCATTTGGGATGCTGTTGAAAAGTGACATATTGCAGTCTAATTTGTGAGGCCATAATGTAAATATTTTACCTCATTTGGAGTTTGAGAAATTGGTCCCTTTCTATACAACATCATGGAAATGCATGCAAGAAGACTAGGTGAGATGGGAAGAGCTGTAAGTAACTTTTAGGTTGTGCTATACCCCACATTATTCTGCCAGCAGAATTTCACAGGAGGCTTGTACCCCATGAAAACTGTGTAAGACCTTTGTTCCTCAGCTTGCTTATCTATAATGCTAACATTTATAATACTGCTGGTTTTCAGATGATCATTTATTCTGTGTTGGGGAGGGAGGAACCTTTCATGTAATTTAATCGTACATATTTTTAAGCTACATATTTAACATTTCTTTGAAGCTGTGATTTCTTGTTCATTTATCTCTTTCCTATTTATTGTTAAGAATATGCGAAGCCTGGTTTGCATACAGCTGCAGATTTCTTTTCATGCAGTCTATTTCTCCATTTTTTCCTCCCTTAAATCTGTGGTTCCCTTGACACTTATATATGCTTGTTTTTTTTCTGTCTTCTCGCTCTTTTGGTTTCTTTGGTTTGTTTGTTTGTTTCCCCTCCACACTTGCTTTTCAGTTCTGCTTCTGCTCTCTGCTTGTCATTCTTCACCATCTTCCAGTCTCCCAGATCTGGTTTTATGAGTTCTAAAATGAAACCTCAAACCCTGTTGAGCTGAAGGTTTTGATTAGTGCTGCTTGGGATAGAATTTTCTCCTGAAATCTTTTTTAATCAGATGTATCATCAGTTTGTCAAAGCCCTACCTGTTCACCAGCATTCTGACAAAATGGATAAATCAGTGCTTAGGGTGCTCATAGGTGCTGCTTTGTGGCTGGCAGGAAATTGGACAGAATGAGGGCTTTATCTCATGCTTTGTGTATACGTTGCACTGAGTATCTTTTTCCATTTATCACCGAAAACTTGTTTTTTACTCTGATCTAGCAGAAACTATAGTGTAGCATTCATTTTCTCAGTGAACAAATCGCTGGCTGGCCAGCTTTAGATGTAAATGAAATTTGGATTTGGGACATTCTTGTCACATCTTAAGATAATTTTGAATGTAACTGGTTGTCGAAAGATATAGCTCTGTATCTTTTGGCTGTCGCTCTTTTTTTAATTCCCACAGGACTATTCAGTGTATTGCCATGCACTTCCATGTAGTATCTGTTGGCTGCTACAGTGAGCTTATCATCCCGTGTAGGGCAGCGTATGTGAGCACAGCCCTCCCCCAAGGTATGAGAGCTGGGATCTCTTAGGTTTTTATATTTTTGAATCTTCATTTTCTCCCTCCTGGAAGACTGTTGAAGATACTAGTTCCTGAAGCACTCTCTAGTGGTGTTTGGCAGGGAGGGGAGGCTTTTCTCTGAAAATGTTTTGCTCTCATTTATTTAGATATTAATGAGATGGAGAATGCAGCAGTAGTAACATATTCCTTCCCTGTGGGTGGGGACTGGGCTTTCACTCCTGCTGCCTTTAAGGGCAGATGCTTTAGAGTCACACTCAGTCTTGGTTTTGAGTTAGGTAATTAGTCAATGTAGACTGAAGCACCTGCAACAAAATGAATGGGCAATGGTTTCCTGTTCTCCTCTGCAAGAGATGCGCAGAGATTGCTCCAGGCAAAGATGCGGCTGTTCTCAGAGATGGCCAGTGACTTTGGATGCTCTCAGTTTTGTGATAAATGATATATTAAAAAAAAAAAAAAAAGAGCTGTCACTTAGTATTTCAGAAAGTTAAGTTCACTTTTAAGAGGACCCAATTTGCCAGTTTCACACTTATGCTTAAAATACCCAGTCCTATCCAGTCCATTTATGTTAATAAGTGTTCACAATGCTTTCTCATAGACTTACATGTGTGTAAACAGAATAATCTCCTTCACATAACACTAGTTTTTCTCTTTTATTTTTCACTGAGGGCAGGTAATAGATCCATCTGTACTTTAGTAAAGGCCAGTGGTTTTTAAGTGTCTGATCTCACATGATGGTTTAGCATGCCCATATATGCAAACTTAACATTAACTCTGCTAGTGTCCACAGAACTGTGTGCATTAAAGTTAGTTTGCTTAATATTGGAACCAATTCCATTTGTTTTATTAATAGTTAAAAGAGGAAAACATTAAAAAGTGCATGAAATTTTAAAAAGAAGAAGAGAAGCAATAGACATACATTTCCTCTAGAACATTTTAGGGAGCTGGCACAGCACAAGCTTATAATCGCTTTTAGATGATGTTTAGATTGTGGTATTGAAAGGAAGGCTTCCAACTTTGCAGATGATGCCACGCTGGGAGGCCCAATGCAGGCACATATTGTACAAAATAACTTTGATCAGTTAAGTTGTCCGGCTAATAACTGTCAGATGTCGTTAAATGCAGATACGCAATGTCACTCTTGGGGGCAAGATGAAAAATGGAGGGTGGATCTACAGAATGGAAAATGTTGGAGCATGTTGACCAGCAGAAGGGTTGAAGAACCTCTAAGAAGAGTATGTCTTGTGTATAAAAATGCTGTTTCAGTGTTTCAGCACGGTTCTACAGAAGCCAGGGAAGAGGCAGAGCTTTGTATAACAATGGCATTGAGATAATAGATGGCTGCTGAGTAATGACTACCTGGGAGTACTCAAACCCTAGGAGAACAAAAATAGCTGCATAACCCTTCTTACTTGTCTTTATGCATTGTATTTCATAAAATGTCCGTTTTGTTTCTGAAGAAATGTCTGTATGCATGCACTGATATCACAGAATCACAGAATGGTTAGGGTTGGAAGGGACCTCTAGAGATCATCTATTTAGATATTATTTGGTTTAATATTCCTGAGTTTTCCTATGTTGATGTGACCTTAGATCTTGTCTGGAAGGCTAAAATACACAGTGTGCTTCTGTCTGAGAGCAGTTACTTATGTGTCCAAGTCACTGAACCATTTAACTACTAGTGAAAGAGCAGATAGGTAAAATACCACACACAGCACCTTCTTACTGTGTAGCAGACTTAACCTGCTCCACGTGAAACTAATCTTTCAAAGATGGTTGTGGAGAACAAATGAGATACAATAAAAAGATGCATTTTCTATTCTATGGGAAGCAAAGAATGTAAAACACATTAACCCATAAATTGAAAGGACTGTGTGGGGTTAAACCCAATGATGATTCTGCTCTACAGAATCTCTGCTCATTGCACCTATTATTATGCAATAATCCCTTTTCTGTGTATGACATCAGTACAAGATGTCATATGTGCTAGAGGGGTCTGTCTTTGCCTTCAGATCCCTGTGCTGTCCATTTTCCTGACTCTATCTAATTACTGTCTTCTCTGCTCTTCACCACACTACTGCATTTGGTGCAACAAGGGTGAGAGCTGAGAATCTGTTTTATGTCTACTGGGCTTGACTTCCCTGGTGAATCAAAAGCACAGAGCTCACGTTGCTTGTCAGTGAAGAAGCTGTGAATAACAGCTGTGCACTGTGAATAACCGGCAGCTGGCCAGGAGCTGTGTGTGAAAAGAGTTCAGTTGTAGAGGCCTGTTGTTAGGAAGTTAGTGGCAGCAGATAGCTGGGTTAGGAACTAGGAACTAGGAGTCCCTATCAGTGATAGCCAGTTCCTGGGAGAAAACATGTTGTAGGAGTGTGATGATGCAGGTGCTGGGTTAGAAGCTGGAGAATGGAGAGAGCATTAAGTCAAGGTTTCGGTCCCAGAATCTTGTCCAAGATCTAGTTTAAATATATGCATAACTGCCTGTCATGGCTGCACTACTTTAAGGGTTGGGTAGGAGGAAGAAAATTGTAAAATGTCTACAATGTGGAGGAAGTATTCTAACATTGGTATTATTTTATCTGAAGCCCCTCCAAGTTAACACTGTGCAGATAATCTTGCATCGGTTCTACATTCACTTCTCTAACACTTTTTTTTTGATTGTAGCAGATACTCCTCAAAGCTCACTCATGATAGATCTTTGTCTCACCTTTTTATTTGTGGTCATATTATTTAAATTCTACGTGTGATATAATTTCCTTAGACTAGCCTCAGAAATTCTCTCTCGTACTCAAAGGTCATGCACTTCGCTTTTAAATAGTCACTTCTATTTGGGCTCTCTCTTTCAAGTGCAGTGAATGTATTTTTGTTGCAGACAGCTTGCACGCCCTCAACGTCACCCTGCCATTCTAATTCTTAAATTGAAACCTTTATTTTTGTGCTTTTGTATATTATCTCAGCGTGCATACTGTCATTTGCCTCTATTTGTCAGAATGATTTATGTGAGGGTAGATGATTAGCTTGGCACATCAGAGGATTTTATTAGCTAGCTCTTGTCTCTCTTTTTTTTTTCCCCTAAGGACATCTTTAGTGTATATTTTGTTTGTATTTGTTGACAATAAGAACAGGATTCCATTGTAAAAATAATAATAATAATAACTCTTTGGAAGGCAAGGAAAAGGAACAATTCTACACAGCTGAAGTATTGCAGAAGGGTAGGCATAGGTTTCATAGGTTGCAACTTCACTAGAAAGCAGAAACTGATCCAGTCATTTCTTGTAGCATTTGGTGATATTAGGTACCACAGTTATAGTCCTGAAGGGCAGTCGGGGTAGTCGTGTAGTATTTCAGGTGTTTATTGTTTCAATTGTTTCTTGAAAAACAGATTTTTTTTTTTTTTTTTTTTTTTTTTTTGCATTTCGGTAGAATGGCAGAATAACTCAATGTTATTCATAATAGTGTGAGCTGAAGTACTGACACGGGTATGTCACTCAGTAAAACAAGTACGTGTAACTGATGAGGCAAGTAGGCAAGCTTTAGTACCAGAAACTGCTTCATCATCAATAGCAGGATTATAGAAAAAGGCTGCGTCACAGATGTTTATATGCATCACCTACAAAACTGGCCTCCTCTTTTCATAGTTCTGATATCAAAGAGCCTCTGAGAGCAACTCAGCCTGTATGGCTAATCCCTGACATAGACGAGGGTGCTTCTGACCTTTTTATGAATTTGAAAATAATCTAGAAGATTGTGTCCAGTCTACCACTGTTAATACCTGCAACTTAGTAAAGCCTGCTGGCTTAGATTTTGCGTCTGTGCTGCTGTTGAATTTTAAAGGCTTTGGTGCGTTTAATTGTGGCTTGATTCTCTTGACCTTCAGAGTTCATTGTGTTCATATTATACAGAACTTCAGTCAAATCTATGCCTTTTCACTGTTGCATCTTCAGAAAAAGAGTTTGTGACTAATACCTGTTTTGCCATGGCTGATCAAGTCTCTAGTTAGAAAACGGATTGAAATTAGGGTCTTGAACACACTTTCATGACCCTAAAGACCCCAAATTCATGAATCCTAACTATGTGGTAAACCTAAGGAGCTCATTCAGAAATATAGACAGTAGTCCCGTGATGCAGAAGACATGATGGAGAGCTCAAGGTAACTTAACCGGTAAACATGAGGTAATGTTTTTTCAGAATGGAAAAGATCATGATACTGCAAGAAAGAGCTTAATAGAGACACAGAGGACACTAGGAAATCCTGTCAGATCTCACAGCGGGCTGAGATTTCTAGGCCCAAAGTACAATTCAGAAAATGAGTGAACTTGTTGCTGCATTAATGAAATAATACTGTTGTCCTAAATCTTCGTAGGTATGTACCTCAGAGGTAAACAGAGAACTGTTTAGTAATGGTTTTTTTTCTGTATATCTGGGATAGGAAAACTTGGGGAGCTCTAACACATCTTAGAGTCACTTGGAACCAGTGATGCCTGGGGCCAGGCTTAGGCATTGCTGATAAGTTAGAATTCAGGATGTTGAAGCCAACAAGTCAGAATTTCCCTCAAGTGAATACACACATATCCTTCCTCATCGCATGTGACTGCAGCATCTAATAAAGCTAAAATTAAGAATCTGGGCTCTCCAAAGTCAGTGGTGGCTTCTGAGACTGATTTAACTGCATAAGATAGAAACTTTTTCTCTACTCATTTCATAAATTATCCTCATTTTAATGGTGAACTTTAATACTGAAAAATGGACTGTTAATACAGACCTCAGAAGTCAAATGTTAAAGAGCAGGACCAAAGGATCAGTGTAACCGAAATTGTGTATGGGCATGGGAAAAATCTAAGAGGCTTGAGTGCAAATAGGAAAAAATGTTTCATTTATTTTTGTAATAAAAATGCAAATGTGAAACAAATTCAGCATGTGTGCTTATTCTTATCCTGATTGCTGTTTTAGTGCTTGGATAACTTCAACACTTTAAGGCACTCAAATGCCTCTTGTATCTTTTTCATCCTATCTTTATGCAGTTACATGTTTTTCCTCACCTAGTGTTCTGAAAGATCTGTTTCTGCATGGGCATTATTGCAGACTAACTAATTTAATATATGATCTTTGGAGCCATTTAATTTGCTTTAGAGTTGACCTTTTTAATCTTCTCTCTCAGCTTGCAGAAGACAGTTGAATAATTGGCATCTCACCTCAAATATTAATTCCAAATGCTGTGTCTTCAATTTCTTATTCAAAGCAATGCACAGTTTCTGACAAAGGAGGATAAGAATTCTCAGTTCTTCTCCTCACTCGGATTATTTATAGAATATATTATTTATAGAGTATGTTATTTATGGAGTGTAGTGATGAAATTCAAAACATTAGTAATTAATAAAACCTTTGTTTTGCGCCAAAATTCCAAAATCATAAGTGAGAAGTCTCTGTCACACTCAGACTAGACATGCTATGTACTGCTTCACACTCTCAGTGGGAGCTCTTAACCAAGAGAGGTCTAAGTTGCCAAGGCTGGTGGGTTATAGCTCATGGAGGGTTCTACATGGTCACTCATGAACATGCATTGCAATTCAAATCACAAATCTGATTTCCCATTGGAGTGTTGCAGTTTCTTTCAGGCAATAGGATGGAGTAAAATGCTTTTGATAAACTCCGTTTTGCCCTTTAAGAGAAGTTCCAATTGGCTAATGAAGAACTCTCTAATTAAGTTATAGATCTAGGGAGAAGGAAGCATCCTGACTATCCCCACCTATATCAGTCCCATTCTTACAAAGGAGTTCTGCACCCTTGAAAAAAGTAGAAAAGGGAGCAGTCTCCAATAGATGGTGCTTCTTTGTTTGGGTTGAAGAGTTGGATTTTATCCCTCTCAGACTTATCTGCAGACAGATCAAGTGCTGTTGCCTGTTGTCGAAGTAGTAAGACCTCTGGGTAGATCAGGTAGCTCTCAACAGTAGCTTGTGGCACTTAAAGAGATGATTTTTCACTCTTGTCATCTAACACTTCTAACATTTTTCGGTTGATCAAAATGAAAAGAGAGAAGCAGCGTGCATTACGTTTTATCTGCAGCCATTGCAGAGTGAATATGTCTGGCCAGTTGATGTATCTCCAAAACATGGCACTAATGACTTGTCCTGAGGCAAAAGATCTGTAAGAAAATCTGCCTTTCTGTGCCTAGAGATCATCTCCTCACTTGGGAAGTAGTCCTAAGGAAACAAAACTAGCCTGTATGTACAAAAGCAGGGACGGCAGAGAGGAAACTTTACGCTCAGATTTTCCTATCATAGCATGTCTGCCATCTCCACCTGCACAAGAAGCTTGTCAAGCTCCTACTTTAACATTAGGAAATATGCCTCCAGCAGATTGTATGGCAGGATTTCATGGGGACTTTATTTTGTGGGTATAGTCAAAACTAGCAATAAAAACTTCCTTTCAGAAGTTAAACCTGTAATCCTTGATTATTTGGCCAGGAAAATGACATTTAATCCATTGCTGTGATTAGGAAGTATGTCTCTGCTCTGGTTTTCGTCGTCTTCTAGGGCAACAAGAACCAAAACATTAAGGATATTTGTCAGAGTTTCCGTCCTTGCCAAAATAGTGATACCTAAGACAACCCCCAGAGTGTTTTGCCAAATTATTTACATAGTTTATAAGCTCTCAATAGCCATAGTATTCTTGAGGCTATAATTTTTTAAGATTAGTTTTTGTGTTTATTTAGCACCCAAATATACTCCTGTGGATTTGACATTGTCTCAGCTTGCAGGAAGTTCTGGCTTCCAAGCGATTTTTTTCAGTCATGCACAGAGTTGACACATCTCAGTTGAAAAGCAGATACAAATTTACTGTAATACTCTTTTACTTGAATTTCTGAAAATGAAGGATAATATATATTAATTATACTAATATCTAGACTGCATTTGGGGTATAAAACTTATGTGTAGAAGGGTCTAACTTCTGGATTAGGGCCACCTACAGAAGCATCAGAATCTCTATCTGTAAAGAAATGGTTTGATGAAGTGTCTAAATCAGGCCCTTTTAATAGCCTAAATATAAGGCTCTTTTTCATTGTATGTTAAAGATTAAAATAGTAATTTGTGATGTCTTTGAAATTTTTCTTCCAAATTTTTCCTCTCTTAAAATCACATTACTCTTAATCTGTTATTTAGAAAGATTAACTAAATTAAAGATGTTACAATCTGATTAGAGTATTCTGGACTGCTTCAATGAATGATCCATTTTGAATCATGACGCATGCACAAGAACATAAATTTCTATTTTAAAGCCATATAAAACTGTATAAAAACTAAACTTGAATAGGAAGCTTACAGCTAAAGTGCTTTAATGTCAGTGGAGGTAAAGAACAGGGCTTATTGTTTCAATAAACAATAGTTACCCTCTAGCTACTCCACAGTATTTTTTTAATTTAGATTTATACATACATGCACAGTCCCCAGTTTGCAAATTAAAATATATTTGATGAAGCATGGTGAATATATCACTTTTACTATATATTACATTATTTTACAATGGCTCAGGGCAGGGTTGGATAGAAAGTTCTATATTTTAGGAATTACATGATACAGCATAAACTTTAATTGCACATTTTTTCAATCCCAAGAGCTCCTTCAAGGTTGTTGGTTTTGTGTTTTTTCTTTTTTTTTTCCTTCTTATCTATGATTATGTCTGCAGATACTGCTGGGGTGCAGCTGAGCTCTCAAGAGAATTATTGTGGATCCTATAAAGAAACATCAGGCAACGTTTTTAATAGCATTCTAAATAATGCCTATAGCTTGTTTGTAATGTTGAAAGTGTTTTAGGTCTGTGGCCCTAAAAACTTGCTACAGAACTAACTATATATTTGAGCCTTTATTGGTGGAGCTATTGCTGCTGTTAGGTTACTGTATTTTTAATGTCAGGTGTAAAGTATTTTCAGCTCTTCTGAGAAACCTCTTAAATTTTTACCCCTCCTCGTAACTTTGATCTCTGATTAAAATTAAATGATACTATTAATTGTTTTCTGAAGTTCTTGCTGCCTCATGGTTGTTTCTCAGAGCATCAAAGACTAGAATGAAATTGATATTCCTATAACTTAATTAAAATGTTGTTTTATGGCAGAATACAAAGCATAACCTTCGTGATCACACTGTGCATATGAAACAACTCATTATTGAACTGCAGAAAAGAATCTGCGCACACATTTAAATAAAATTAAAAGATTCGAGCTAGACTGAACTTCAGAGTTGAGTTTACAACTTCTCTTTAATCCATTTATGTGTTTGCTCAAGTTTCCCGTTATTTGATGACTTTTTTATATTTTAAAACTTGTCAGTTTCAGAGGAAAATATTCACAGTATTCCCAGGCATCTGATAACTATGCTTCATTTCATCCCAGGCTGAAATCCAGTCAAGTAAATCCCTGTATCCAGGCAGAGGACATGGACATTGTTATGCTTTTACATAGATTATAAAGATTTAAATACAGTTTACTTCTCCTAAGTAGGAAAAAGTTCTATTATTGAGAACATAACATTCCTGCATCTTTGTACAAGTTAGCTGAGTTTCTATAGAACCAGTAAATTAACTACTTTTATGTTTTCAATGCAAAAGATGGACTGTAATGAGTGAGTGCCACATCCAGTCATTTGCATGTAGCTCGCTCTACACACACTGAGACCTCATCTATTTGAAGAGAAGTCTGGCTGGGTGCATAATGAATTACAGCTTTTGCAGGGAGAGCCAGGATTTCCCTGCAGCTCTGCTCGCTGGCAAGACAACTGAATCTCCCAGAAGAAGACTTCTGTGTGTGCACTGATACATTTGCACGTGTACAGTGGTTTGAACACGGGAGGCAGTGATTCTATTGCTGGGGCGCTTGGCAGCTTGATATGAATACACATGGCAACTTCATTATTTTGCTAGTATTTGCTAGTATTGGTGAGATTGTAGCTCTTTTGTTCTTTTTCATTTCCTTATGAACTATGCTTACGCTAGTGAAAGACTGCAGTTTGCAACAAACCCAGAAACCTGTCCTATCTCCAAAGGGTGGCACTATCTGGGGGTTAGTTAGGTACTGCTCGTGAATGACAGCAAGTGAGGAATTTGGTTGTAGCATCTGGGCATGCACGCCCTGAGTATTTGATGTTTCTTGACTTTTTTTCTGGCAGCTTTTTGTTCATTTTTGCTTTGCTATGCTCTGGATCTCCTCTGTAGGTAGACAATCCTACAATGTTGTGTCTTCAGGGCAGGGAAGGAACATGGTAAGACCAAGCTCTGAGATGAACTGTGCACTACTTCCAGTAGGGATGACTTTGTCCACTTAGTTATATTTCATTTCTGAATATTTGAGAGTGACTTCTGGTCACTGTTTAGATGCTCCAAGTTACCCTATATCGAGCATCTGGCACTTCATAAATAAAGATTTTGGTATCATGTTTTTTGGTTTGAATCTTATTTGGAATTAGATGATTTAAACATTTTAAAGCTTCTGGTGCTACTTCTTTCAGGAAAGGTTTAAGTAGGAAAAGAGGAGGTGATGCTTTGGTACCTGTGTGTACGCATGTTTCTGTTTGTTTGTTTAACTGTGGTGCTAAAACTACCTATTCCTTTTAACTTAATTTTATATCAAAAAATTCTCACTCAAGGTGAAACTACCTTTTGTGTAAAGCACAATATGTGGCTTACATCCTTAAAAAAAATGTTGACTTTTTGCACAGAGATAAGATTCCTTTGTGCAAAAATCTGCAAGGAGTCAAAAATATTAAAGAATAAAAAGAAAATGTAAAATTTAACTGATGTCTTTCTTGTGACCCCTTTTCTTGATTTTTTTTTGTCTTTTTTTATAATATGATAAGTAATATACTTACACTAAAGAAGTGGTAGTTGATGTCAGGGTCTATGTTCTTTCTTTGTTCTCTGATGCTGGATTTCATTTGTGAGCATACAATTGGACCGTACTACTCAATGGAATACTTTGTATCTTAGGTACTTCTGCCTGTAGTTTAGATGGGTCTTTGGCTGTTTCAGATAGTTAAGCTTAAAAGAAAACCTTAAAAGTGAAGTACTATTTTAGATACTTAAAGTGGCTGAAAGAAAATGAAGGCAAGTAAATAATAATGAAGGAACTGCTGTAATGAAGGAACATGATCGCCTGCAAAAAACTGGCTGCAAGTCCAGTTTCTTTGACTCTGGAAAAACTAATCCAGGAGATATTTGAAACTGCAAATAACAAATGCAGAAATGGTAAATTTACATGATGTTCAAACTGATTGTATCACACACTGCTTTCTTGTGTCTTTGTGTTTTAGAGAGGAGGAGGATGGGAAGGCTGGAATTTAATTTGCAAGCTGTGAAGCTGGAAAGTGCAGAGATCAGCACCAATTAAAATAAGAATTTCTCTTTGATAAATTTGCTCTTATTCAGTTGGCTTTCATGAAACATGGAAATAGCTGTAGGCATGAAGTAGCCAAAACACTTTGGTTTATGGAAATGAGCTTTTACCATGTTTTTATTGAGCAAATCGAAGTGTAAATGAATTTATGAGAGTGGCACAAGAGCTTATGTTCCAGAGCAGCAGTGCTTGCAGAGTGGTAGATGCAGCTTCTCTGGGGGAGTCCTTTCCGTGTTCTCCTGTTACTTTTTTGTGATTAAGGAACAGCTTGAATTGCTTGTGTGAAGTGGGCTTCAGACTGGTTGCTGATGCAGTTCTATACGTAACATCTACTTGAACTCTAGTGCAACATGTTCACCACTGTTGGGAGGCCCCAGTTCCTCCAAAAACAGGCATAGCAAAGCTTTGGTCAGTCTTACAGTCTGTGTCTCACCGGATAGAAAAGGTCTCCTCATTTTCATCTTTTTTTTCCAGTTACATGTGTTAGGACATATTTTTACACTGACTAGGATGTGGCTTTCCAGCATATCCAACTCATCCAGGGCTGTTGTTTCTTCCACTGAATAGATGTGCTATAATGTGTTCTTCTTTCCTTTCCTAATAAATTAGCTAGTGTGAACAGGCCCTCGAGTGCTTGACCTGACCCAGATCCAAGTTACCTTTTTTTTCTTTTCATAGCATCATAATGTTTGGAGAAGACCTTTGAGATCATCCAGTCCAACCATAAGCCCTTCAACACCACAACTGTTAAACCATGTCCTTAAGTGCCTCATCTCCATGTTTCTTGGACACTGCCAGGGACAGTGATGCCACCTCTTCTCTGGGCAGCCTGTTCCAAGGCTTCACCCCTCTTTCTGTGTAGAAATTCTTCCTAATGTCTAACCTGAACCTCTCCTGGCACCACGAGGCCATTTCCTCTTGTCCTATCCATAGTTATTCTATGATAAGACACCCATTGCTCTTCTTGGAGACACTCCAGCACCTCAAAGTCTTTCTTGTAGTGAGGGGCCCAAAAGCGAACACCATATTCGAGGCTCAGCCTCACCAGCACTGAGTACAGGAGGATGGTCACTTCCCTGGTCCTGCTGGCTGCACTGGTCCTGACACAAGCCAGGAGGCCACTGGCCTCCTTGGCTACCTGGGCCCTGCTGGCTCATGTTCCACTGGCTGTTGACCAGCGCTCCCAGATCCTTTTCTGCCACGCAGCTCTCCAGCCACCCTGCCCCACACCTGTATGTTGCATGGGGTTGTTGTGACTTTTGACTTGTTCTGTCCTGGAAGAAAGAGTTGTTGACCACTAACCCATCCTATGTAAATGTTAAATAGGATTATTGATAGTAAAAAAATAAAAGCATTTGTCTAATTCTCTCTGTGTGCTAGATATTCACACATGTTGCCCTGTTTCAGGTTTTCTCATGTCACAAGGTATAAATGCAAGTAATAGAGTATAATGATTTTACATTTTACTGAAACAAAATGTTATTTTACATTTATTTGTTTTAATTTACATTCCACAGGGAACTACAGCCAGAATCAACAAAATATGCTATATAAGTAGGTATCACTAAAAGCTAAAAACTGGCATAAAATTAGCTGAACGTTTCTTGGAGAGCAAATGGAATAGTTAAAATTTTCATGACATTTGCTCTTGATTAATTATGCTTCACTTAATAAATAAATTTAGCTAATTATGGTATATGGCATGTCCTATGTCCTTATTTACCAATTTTATAATCAAAAAGACTAGAAACCCCTGGAATGCAACTGATAATTGAACTTTACCATTTTTAATTTGTTACAAATACCATTAAAAATAGAAATATAAGTGCTACAAGTTAATGAGGTTTTAGTGAAAGGCATGTTGCCATTCAAATAGATGAGACAGCAATTTAAACCCAAAGGAGCTAAACAGCAATTTATTTTTATTGTGTAGGATGCTCTTTTCCTCTAAATCCTTGCAGAAAGACTTGCTGGCTATCCGTGAATGCATGGAAGGTGATAGGTTTTCTTCAGCTCTTTAAAAGCACTGTGGAATACCAAGATCACAACAACAGTAAGTTCTCTGGGCATGCTCCCTGTTTTCCTTGGAGGTGGCAAGTATTTGGGGATAAGAAATGGCAAGTGAATGTTGCAAGTCCGTTCACTTTTGCGCTGGCCTAACAAAGTCAAGGGAAGGCTTGAGGACTGGCTCCGGGAGCGGGTGAATATTGATCATGCGGTGGGTTCTCTACAGCAGGAGGCTGTGGAGTGTCATTAATCATGTAATTACAGCTGTAATCATGAAATTACATCTGTAATAATTTCATTACAGATGTAGCCAAAATCTCAGCCAAGAGGTGCAATTCAAAGAATGAATAATTAAAATCTTGATAGTTTTTTCCTTTTTTTTTTTTTTTTTTTTTCAATTATTCACTGTACCTGGATTTTGAGTTTTCATTTAACTGGCCAATGCATTCTCTCCAGAGAGGTTAGTAGCTCAACCTGTTTTAAAAAGAAGAAAAAAGAAATAGATGAAGAGCAAGAAGAGCATCAGTCTATAAAATGAAATTCCTGAAGTCTGTTTGCTCTGAAGTCTGTTCAGGGGATCTTTATTTTGTCAGTAATATAAACATGCTATTCGTGCTTTTAAATAAAATTGCACATTTTTTAAAGTCTTCTTTTACTTCAAAAGCAGGTTTACTATAATACTATCAGATCATCTTCCAGCAGAGGTGTGCTATATAGCTTACTCTGAGCCTAGTAGATCTGATAGCATTAGACAGTGTCTAAGCTGAGAGCTACCTCACCGTTTGCAATATCTTAACTAAAGTCAAGACATTTCATAGTGGGAAGGGCTTCACCACAGTTACTTGTTTTAAAATAGTCCACTGTGGTGTTATATATGTTCATGATATATGTTCATTGACCTGATACACAGCAGTTTCCTTTTTGAGTATGACTCTTCTGCCAACAGCAGCTGTGAATCCCTTGGTGCCTTCCTTAGGCAGATCGGGCAATTTAGGAGCAAGTCGAGGCTTAGCTGCTTCCAGCCTAATCTCTGACACCAGAAGTGCAGGACAAGATTTTTTAGGACACGAAACTTACTGAGCCTTTAGGGGCAAGTTTCTTTTACAAGCAAAATCTTCTGTTGCATGTCTTGCTTAGGGTAATTCAAAAACTGTTTTTCTCCCCTCTATTTCTTGTCTGAAATTGGAAAAGGTAAATCTTTTTATAGTTATGTCAAAATGTCTGTCACACAGGGTTGGGGCTGGAGACTTCTGCCCACAGGAATTTAGAATCTAAGAATAACCAAAGAGACAACTGGGGGATATAATCCGAAAAAGAGGAGTAACAGGAAGAAATAATAAAATGCTGGAAAATAGTCACCTAGCCATTCAAGTGAGAGGTGGCAACAGGCAAGAGCAGATCATGAAGCACTGAGAAAAATGAAGGCAAGCAGAAAATGATGCACATGTTTGACTGCAAGCTGTGATAGTTTCAAATCCTCTTAACTTTTATTCTTTGAAAGAATTATGTTGTAGAACATTAGGGTTAAAGCATCCATCTTACATGCATAATGTTACAGTACTTCAGAAAAGTTGCATTTTAACCTGCTACAGTGTTTTCTGTGCTTTTTAAATTGTGGTAACTGCAGAATCCAAATGATATATTTAAAGGTCGAAGCCTCCTGAGAATACTTCTGATTCTCTCTTTCCTTTTGTGTGTCAGCTTGCTGAAATTTTCTCCCTCAGTGGCTACTGCTATGCTTAATTAGGAAGCAGATTGTAAGAGAAACTGCTTCTTCACCAACTGTGACCAGCAGGTATTGACAAGAAAACTATGTAAACTCTACAAATGACTGCTGGTGTGCTTAAAGAAGCAGAAAAATATGTTCACCCCGATGTCCCTGGGGTGTTGAGCTTTGTATGTTAGACAGCAGCTTTTACAGGAGATGTGAGAACAGTGCTTGTGAGCCTGCAAAAATCCATAGATAATGCTCCAGCTGTTTAGAGAGAGGGAGGGGGGAAAGCACAAGAAAAAGCACTATCCATTTATTGCTGTAGTGTTGTCAATATTTAATTCTGTAGGTTCTTTTTTTTTTTCTTTTTCCTAATGGATACAGAAACAAAAATTGCTGTTCATTTTTTCAGGTTTCCAAAGACTTTTTGATCTAGAGGTTTGGAGCCTTTTTCTTCCAGATATCAGTACTAAAGCCTTAAGGCAGGCATTTTCTTGTAACAGCAAGGTTTTACTCTCTCTGCCACCATGAAAATTTTAATTGGTCTACTAAAAGGGCCTTGTAAGCTGCTAAAAAAAATATATGGTAGAAGCCTTGTTTAATGTGTATTAAATTCTGGAAAGAATTGTTGCTTTTGCAAATAAAATTGTTTGTTATGTTGCTAGCACAGAATTCTACATCTTATTTACAGACACAAGCAACTCAAATCCCCAAATCATACTTACAAATCAACTTTTATATTGACCCTTCAATGAAGTTAGGTTGTAGACAAGTTCACGGAGTCATAATTTGTGAAGATGCTAATTTGTATATCATCAGATCCGATAACTCCAGTGGAAGCAGTAGCCCTGCAAATCCTTCACACGACTAATTCATACTAAGAAGAAGACCAGATTTAGGGGGTGTATGTGTTATATGTATAGATGAAAACATCTCAATATTTCTTTATAACAATTTCATGAGAGTAAGAATCAAATAGCTCTTTAGCACAAAGAAATGAGGCTGTAGGTGGAGAGTGCAATATATTTGTACCTTAATAATGATATTCTCTCTAAATTACTAATTTAATGGCATTTGTGATTAGTTATGCAAGATTGCTCTATGTAAAATTCAGAAGCAACGTACATTTCATATACTTCTTCACAGAGGTATTCACATGCCTGAGTATTACCTGTATTAATTCAAAAGTGCCATGTTAGATTAAAGCTGACAAGGAATCTTGCAGGCCAGTGTCAATACGATCTTTCTGCAACACTGATTTATGAGTATGTGCAATTTGTAAAAATGTTTTTTTGTAGATCACCTATGGAAGCTGTGGAATTTCCCTCAGTAGAGTTTTTTAAAAATCAGGTTATACAAACATCTGTCAGGAATGGTGACAATATTGTTGATCCTGCCTGGGGGTAGAGGCACAGAATAGATGACCTCTGGAGGTCACTTCTAGACCTATTTTCTATGATTCTGCATTGTGCATTCCACGTACTGCATTGCATTCCACATACTGCTGCTATGTATTTAAAAGTTTTCCAAGTATAAATGTTTATTTGTACTATTTTATCCAATCTTTATTTCTTACCCTTTTGTGATTCAATCATATAACTAGTAAGAAAAGGAGACTAGTTCCTAATTAATTATGGAAACTTGAAATGCGACTTAATTGCATCATGCATTTTAAGTTCTACCCCTAGACTGAAAGAATAGAGTGGACTGGAGAGATAAAAGGGAAAGAGCATAGCTCAAAACTTGAAACTTTACTGAATCAGCCCTTCCTATTTTGGATGATGGGACCCCACACTAATTTTACTGATTTATGATTTTTTAAAGTCAGTATTAATATTTTCATCATTGAACTATATATTTACTGGTAAGTTGTGGAGGATGCATTTTAAAGGTACTGTATAGTCATGGACGGTAAGTACTTAGGCAACTGACCCATTTTTAGAAGTTTTTGCAACACTTGCAGATGTGGGATACAAACAGGTCTTCCATTTATAAAACACTCATTAAAAATGAAGTAACAATTTAGTAAAAGGATAGTTAAGAGGCCAATAAAAGTCCCTGCAGTATGGGATCTGAAGCATTTCTTTTTATTTGTTATACTGCATATTATTTTCCACTAGAACAAATAAAGCTCTAGGAACATGCAGGTGGCATATTCATTACCTCAGATATGTACCTGCATGATTAACTTTATGATAATGAGTATAAATACTAAAATAATCTACTGATTATGGTAAACATATGGAATTATTCACTTAAAAAGGAATAGGAGCTAAAATATTTTCGCTTCAATTGGTAAGTAGTTAACATACAATTTAAAAAGAACTGAATAATTTTATATGCTTCTTATCTTAGATATTTGACTTGGTAATTCTCAGGTGAGGTATGACCTGGCTGCCCTTCTCTTCATAGGGGCTGGATTTGCAGATGTCTTGCCTCTGTGAAAAACAGGACTTTTATATTAAAGGTTGGCCACTTAAGAAGGAAGCATTAAAAGGTATTGGAAGTTTCTGAAAAGGTAACTATTTAAGTTTCCATCTCTTTGAAGTCTTGAAATGTTGTGTGTGTATATTCCTAAAGCTGAGATTGTTACAGAAGGTGATTAGCTTGAGCCTTCTTGGTACTGAATGCTCATTTGTCCCAGCTCATCAAGTGTTTAAGTACGTGTGAACAATTCCAGTGGATTTTCAAAGTGAGCTGTTGACATGAGCCTAAAGCTTTTATACACTGAAGTCCAAATGCTGGATACAACAAACCAACTAAAATATTCTAGGACTTGATTGAGGTGATATGTCATCTAAAGAACTTGATAAAAACACTACATGATATAGAAAAATTGTGTACATATTTTGTATATTTTTTGTTAAGGATGAAACTTTCAATAACAAAATACTGTAGGCAAGCAGTAGGCGCATTTAAAACTTTATCAACAGGTAAGCGTGCTCCCTATTTTAGTATTATTATTCTGCTCATAAATTTGAAAACACTATTAAACCTTATAGTCCTGATAAGGCCATAAAATGCCAACATTTTAGTAGTAGCAAAACTATTTTATTACATTTGAGGAAAAGATTTTTATCTTTGTTACTTTCTAAAGAACCTGGAATCTGTACACGTTAATCTACTGAAATTTTACAGCTGACTATTTTAAGCAATCTTTAATTGAATAGGATGCTGAACATATTTTATTTGGAACATTCCATTTTATTTGGAACATTCAGTGAAGTTTGCAATGGAAACAAATTTAGCACTGTACCACCAAGTGGATGAAAAAAATAAATTACATTGCATAGAAAAAAAATAAAGGCTTTACTGAGGAATCAGTGAGGTCCCCTTTAATTAAGGAAAACAAGCTTCAGGGTTTAGGGGAAGGAAGTGTTCATTGCCAGTGTAATTTTCTCTGTAATGCAAAGAAGAATCAATTTACAAAGATGTGGTTTGGTAGTTTTTGTTAGAATGAGAATAGAAGAGAGTCCTTAGAAGTGCTCCACTTCAAGGGAGAAATGGCAATAAAGTTGAGCTGGTTTAAGAATATTCAGAGTAAATGTCTTCTTTTTTTCCCAGGCCTGCAAAAGTAGATTAAAAAAAAATCCCTGTGGGGATTTGTTATATGCAGTTTTCTGTAAGGTGTTTTGTGACTTACATTTAATCCATTTTTCTCTTGCAAACCAGGTAAACCAAGTTACAAATTAGGACAAACTTACTTTTCAGTTATATAATTCCCAGAGCAAAAATACAACAAACCTTGCAAACCCAAAGAAAGTCACATTTCTAAATATTTTGTGTAGAATTCTTCTGTTATTCATGGAAACTGCATGTTGAGAATCAAAGCTCATGTTCAGCATTTTCACGCTAATAGTCCATTTCTGATAAAGGCTGTGTAAATCCTTTAAGCCTCTAAAAGCCCCAGACAATAATTATTGAAGAGGTACATATAAAAGATATAGATAATGACACGGATGGCTCATAATAATAATAATAATAATAATAACCTCTGAAGTTTCCTCTTTCTACACAGCTAAGAGTGCATGTGCAGCTTGCATCAAACACCCCTATGTTTTGTTCTCTGTCCTGTACACAACCTTGTATTTTGTCACATTACCTGCCTTCAGCTACATTCCTTGCTGAAAACCTTTCTTTGAGGGAAACTCTGATTTCTTAATTGATTTATATGATCTTCAATTGCTTGAAAATCAACTTTTTACTCTCTTTGATGGTCTTTTATGATGTTATTTCTGTAGTGCATAAATGATTGTGAGAAGATTAAAACATTCACTGGGCATGAGGTCCCAGAGAGACAGTTGATGTCTTTTCATATTTAAAACATAGTTTACATGAGGTCAGGTGGTTTAAGTAGCTTCTGGCTAGACAGAGCCTTAAACTGATTCTGGTAGGTGGGAACATTACAAACAAATAATCATGCACGTTTTGCCTTTTAGGCCGTAATTATGTCCTGAAATTGTATAGTGTAAATTTAACTGTACAGTCTATATCTAGTATAGACCAATACAACTAACCTTATGTCAGTTTTCACCTATATGCTTGAGGGATGGGGTGACTGGTACGTATCTCTCGGTGCTGAAATACAGACATAACTTTTATTGTAAGCTTGCTCCATGCCTTGATTGAGCTCCTCTGCCCTCTCTTCAGGAATGCCCTGGGGCACACTTCTGCCTTCCTCAGGTCTTCTGTACAACATACTTCTTGGACACCTTTTTCTACAGAGTACTAATTGCCTCTACAGAAGTACATATTAGTGTTACACAGGTAGTTAGGAGGGCATGGGGCTACCACTGTCTCTGCAATCGTCTTAAGTAATAGTAAAACCATATGTACAGCAGTTATTTTTGGATAAGACATATAATCTGGGGGATATCTTAAAATCTTGAACAGTTGGTTAGCATTTGAAAGCAAAGACTAAATTGCCTTTTATGGCTTGTTTTATTTAATCATTTATGAATACTTAGTCAACTGCTTTTCCTAGCGTCGAGGTCTCATGTTGTGCTTCTGTTTCATGTGTGTTCTTGTTCCTTGTGTGAAGCTTTAAATGTGATACAGCTCCCTAAAAGCTGACCACAATGCCATATGTGATGGAGCCAACAAGTGCAAGCAGAGACAGAGCAATGAAAGCTTAAAAAAGACAAATGAGAGTGTGATACAATTTAGGCATCTTTTCTGTGTCTTATTAACGTCTCGAAGTAGCAACACATTGGTTAGCACTTGGGATGCAAAGTTTAGAAGTTAACGTACTAACTGTTTATAATCGTGTAAAGATTCGCGGAGTTGGGGCGTGTGCATCTCATGTCCACTCAGTTTAAATATATATGCATGTTATACACATATTATATCTTTAATGCTACATATTTAATAGCATCATATTTCCAGTTTTTCATAGCTATCTAATAATCAGTTGTTGGAAGAAAATAAGGCCATTCCCCCTGCTCGCTCAGCACCCTCGTGTTTCCAACGCTCCCTTGCCCAGAGTCACTTTGTCTCGCTGTGGGTGTCAGTGGGGCTGCTGCCCCATGGCTGTGGTGCTGGAAGAGGGAGTGTGGGACCCACGCAAGGACTGTCCCCCTGCTGCCTTGTCATATTCCAAGGCCCTATTTAAGAAAACAACACCAAAGCTCCTCAAAGAGGAGACAGTCGCAGTATATGTTTCTTTGTAAACTGAACAAACAATGTGTTTTTTTTTTCCCCCAGCTTCATTCTTGGAAGCAGCTCAGTTCAGTAAGTTGCAACTTTTGAGAAAAAAAAGTCTGCCTGGGCAGGCACCCAAGTGTGGAGAATTTCAGCTGACAGTTGTTTGGCAAAGATGTGTGCAACTGAAAACAGGGTTTGCTAATAAACTGTGCTGAGCAGCCTTGGTAATTTGTAAATCGTTCTAACAGTAATTAAAAAAGCAAAGATAGATGGGGAGAACTGAGGTTAAAAAAAAAGGAAGTGCAGGCACAGACAGAGAGGGGCGAAGGTGTGAAGGTGAGTGCCAAGATGACAGGGCAAGCTACATAGGAGCGACAATGATTGTGGAGTGCATGGAACAGAGGAATAAAGATGGATTGTGGGCGTCAGATTGCTGTGAAGAGAGGTTTGTTGAAGTATTTTGGAACTAGAAGAGTGCATAGGGCTATAGCTCAATTTCAGAGAAGTAGCACAGTCCTAATCAAATAGTAAAATGTGGAGAATAGACACATTTGGGGTTTATTAGTGCTGTGTGACCTATGCTTTTGACCTGTTCCAGAGCTATTGAATTAAGTGCACAGAAATCTCACTAGCAGATGGGATTTGTCTCCTATACTGCAAAGGATGTTTATTGCAAAAACATTTTAAAATCTCAGTAAGTGAACTTGAATGTTTTGATCTAGACCATATCCAAGACGGTGGATTGGTATCTTGAAACATCTGCTTGATTTAGGTCCTGGGAATTAAAATCCTATAGGATGTGAAACCTTTCTATTGAATTATTCTATCTATTTGACTGTGAGTTAAAAGGATTGAGTCAGTTGTTTTGGATACATTGCTAAGAAATGTATGTTTAGTCTGTTCTAAAATTCAGATTTCAGCTCAACCTTCTAGCGAGGAAGTGCTGCCCAATCGATATAGAAGGAATAAAGTCATGTCCATTATTCTGCTACTTGGGAATAGAAGACCATAAAGCTGAAATACAGTAGACTAAGACAGCACTTACAGAACAATTTGTTAAAAACATAAAACTAGCATTATTTCCTCTTTAAAAAGCATCAAGGAAAGGAAGCGTGCTAGTCTTTGCAGAGGCAATACTAAATTATTCAGAATAGTAGAAGTAAATGCCAACTGCAAAGAAACACCTCAATGATACTGTTAAAAATGACAAATGAAATTCATTGTAAATAAAAGTAAAGCAAGCCTCAAAGAGTAAAAAAAAAAAAAAGCTTTTATGTGCCCAAGAATGGACTTCACACTGACTAATGCTGTGCAAGTGGTGGCGTGCAGTGTCACAGTGCATTAGCACCCTGGAAAAGTCAAGAGAGGGACGACTAGGATGAGTTAAGGAAGATTAAATGTTTCAAATAGGGATCAAGTAGGAGTTTTCCTGGAAAGAAAATTCAAGGAGGCCGTGATGGGCTTTATCAGCTCACAAGCAGCAGGTGAATAGATTACGACTGATTGTTTATTAGCTCTTCTGCTACAGAGAAAAGCGGGGAAATTAAATGAAACCAGTAGGCGATACAATTAAGACAAACCAAAGGAAGTATTTGTTCTTGTCTGTTATGCCATGAAGCAAATTGACACTGATTGCTAGTAGTTTATACTCACTGGAAATATAGCAGGGCTGGGTTTTGAAAAAATATCCATCCAGGCCTATAAAGCTGCTAAGTCTTGCTCAGAGCCAGCAGCTCTCCTCCCAGGAGGCTGGGAAGGTCCTGGCCGTAGCGCTGTACACCTGGCTTCTTCCTGAACTTTCTCTGAAGTATCAATTATGGGCCAAGGCCCGAGGTACAGAGCTGGAGAAGTGCTAAGCCTTGGTCAATATGCACTTAACAGAGTTCATTAAAAATTGCTGCCAAGATGCAAGCAGGCTCCAGTTTGTATGTAGCTTCAGGGTGCTAGCTTTTTCTTTTGTGTATTTTTTTTAGTTTGACTTAAATTTGAAATTGCCATCTCCATTGAGAAGAATAGGGTAGCCTTCTTAGGTCTTTCTTGTAATTTTCTGCTTTCATGGCTAGTTATATTTTAATTTACTCACTACATATTTCCTATATTTTTTCTGTATTTAGTCAGATATCAATTGTTGTCCAGTGTTTTTTTCCTATATCTTGAATGAAAGCAGAAATGAGGGTTGTGCTGTAGAGTTCAGTGTTTATTGTGTAAAGCTACTTCAGCCTACACATTTTTAATCTAAAAGCAATAGCAGTATCTTTCATTAATGACTTCGCTATTTGAGATTCGTAAGTGACACTAAGTTAGGAAGGCTTTGACACCATTGCAGGACAGGTTTGGATGTCAAACTCTTGTTCATATATTGGAGAAGTGACTTTCTCCAAGGGAGAAGGGAGGGAAAGGGAGTAGAAACAGTGAACTGTACAAATCCTAGAAGTGGAATCTTTGCTTAGCTAACAAGACTAGCACAAGCTTTTGTGGATTACATACTGCCAAAGGCTTAATGCCACCAGGCAAAAATAAATAAATAAATAAAGACAGAACGAAAATATTAAGGGGGGCACAGTCTGAAAGCCATGTGAAGTGCCTGATCCTTTCTCCTTCG
Source organism: Nothoprocta perdicaria (assembly GCF_003342845.1). Classification (NCBI taxonomy): domain Eukaryota; kingdom Metazoa; phylum Chordata; class Aves; order Tinamiformes; family Tinamidae; genus Nothoprocta; species Nothoprocta perdicaria. The sequence goes on from NW_020454217.1 coordinate 2,538,987, forward strand.
TGTTCATGAGGTCTTTCTTACCTGAGAGCGCCATGCAGGCTTTGGTGTCATGCTTAATGGCTGTGAACCAATGGACAAGGGCTGGAGATCATTAGGCCCAAGCTGAGATCACTTTTACAGGAAACTTCAATGAACTGCACCTTGGTTATCATCTCATATCACCGTAGCTTTTTCTTGTACAGCGTGGCAGCTTCAAATGCGCTAAAGGCTTCTACAAGCAAACTCCTGTTTGGGGATTTATCACTTATTTTTTATGTTACTTTTTAACACTGGCATCTATGTTACACACATAGCTCTGTGTTCCTAGTTTCCTGGGCTAACCTGCTGCCTCATCTCCTCTAGCACGTGATGGCAGGATTCATGCCACGGTGCTTCTCATGTTGGCCAAATGTGCTTCTACTTTCAGTATAAATGTCAAATGGTGTGTTGTCATCGTAGAGCTTCTGCTCATCACAGAAGTTGGTAGTGAAATGTGGAAAAAGTCATGCTTTGAGCTATCACAGTCACAACTGTGGTCATTTATTCAGAAATGGAGAGCCTTGTCTGCTCCTCTCTCCACATAACTCAATAAAGAAAACAAATGTGTCCAAATCAATTAAGAATGATTGAAATGAAATTTCTGTAGAAAATGCATTATGTAGAATTGTTAAGTATTTACATGCTCTGCTCCCAGTACTGTGATCATAGATGTGCATATTTCTTGAATTTGGTTTCCCTTTGAGCTTTTGTGAAGCTGTTTCATAGTGGATTGCTTATTTAAGACACTAAATAGTGTATTTGAAATACAGCTTAAGATGCCCTTAGTTGGCTTTTTTTTTCTTTTTTTATGTTTTTTTCTGGCAGATAAGTCTTCAGTAGGATTTTGTGGCCGTGACACTCACAGATTAATTGTGTGCTGTTAAGAGTACATCATTTTGTCGGTTTTAATCTTGTTGCCTTTTTGTTTAACTGAATCATGTTTTCCATGAACTGGCAAGTGGATAAGCAAGGGACATCTCACTGCATTTATCTAACCTAGCAGTCACGCTAAGTGCAAACTATCAAGAGAAGAAAAAAAATACTCATATTTTGAATATATTTATCAAGAAATGATTTATGTGCGGTCTTTTGTTGTTGGACACCTCTGAATTCCTCCCTCTGTTGCATCTTTAAGGAGAGAAGCTGACCAGAACCAAATTCACCACTCTCGTCCCTCTGAACCATTAATTTACAAAAATGCATTACTCTTGTCCGGGTATTTTCTATCTCTCTGTTTTTCCATGCTATCTTTCCCTTCTGCACCGCTGTGCAGTAGACTGAAGTTGTCAATGAGATTTTGAATGTTTAGGACTTTCTGGGAAGCCTGGGGGATCTAGGTGTCCATCCCTCACTTGAAATTCAAATTTCAAGGGAATTGAAGCTCCCTTAGGCTCCCCTGAAACTCGCTGTCTGTTTCTTTTTCTGAGCAGCTGAATAGTATAAGGTTCGGAATTAACTGGGTGCTGAAGATTTCCTGCATATTCCTGCACTTTTGACTTTGGAGTTAGTTTTTTAATCCACGGTGAATCCACTTTTTACCCTTAAACCAATAGTGAAGTACTTTGTGAAAAGCTCTTTAAAAGGTCAAGTAAGCCGTGTCAGCCTGTTCTTTTCCCTTTGCTCTTCTGCTTGCGCGGTCAGTGGAATCTAGAAACCATGAATAAAGGGAATATGTATTGAATTAAACAGTGGTGGGGCACGGCTTTAACATGGTTTGTATGGTTCCCTTGCTATTTTCGTTTTTTATTTTTATTTCAATATAATTTCTCCCAAAGTATTTCAGTGACTGTGACCTTTCATTGCACTGTTCAAAACTTAAAAATTGCTATCTTTTGATATGGTGGCTGATAATTTCAATTGCTTCATATTTTGTCATCCTTATAATTAAAAATAAAACCACTTGGATGTATTTCTGTCTGTGCTTGATGATTCAGCATTTCATTTATTGTTCTATTGCAGCACTGCAGCTCACCATTACCAGTCCTGTCCCTTAAATGGTTGCCTCCACCTTTCTATCACCTGGACACACAAGGTATGTGGATTTGCCTTTGTAAAATCACTGGGAGTGATCATTCTCAACAGTACAAGATGAGGAAGAGGCTCTTTTTTCCCAAAATGCTTAGTACTCACATAACTTCGCTACTAATTAAATTATTCTGTAATTGACTTCTGTGTGACTAAAATTAGACCAATGATGCTAAACACTTATGGAAAAAAAATCTCTCTAAAGGTTTGTTTACAGAGGAACCTAATGTAAGGAAACTAAGGTATAAATTCTAAAGCACATTAACCCTTAGCTTTAATTTCCCAGCTGAATAGTCTGAGAGCGTAAGGATGATTACTCTACTTGCAGAGCATGTAATCAATTGTAAGTTCAAACCCCATCTCATTTTAGTGTAGCATCTCTGGCTGAAGTATTTTTGCATCAGCCTCCACAGGAAAGTATAGAAATTGAACTCAAATTCATCCAGTTCCCATGCCAAATATAACGCTAACGCCATTCTCATTACTTTTGCTTTTTTACCTGCACTGTAGCAGAACTGAAGTTTTCCTAAGGTTTTACATGTTAAAACAAATCTTTTCTCTCCTTGAACAGCTGTTCATGCCTGCAGTGTATACACATTTATGTGTTTACAATAAATTTTTATAATCTCTATTTATCACTATTAGCTGTATTGCTCAGGAGTCCAAGTAATGTAAATTCTTGAATCTTTGTTGTGCTTTTAGTAGGAATTGGTTACATGTCATAATTTAAAATAATACTCTCCGTCTACTTTCTCATCCATACTGAAGAATACAGCAGATCCATAAAACAGATTTATGAAATAGGTTGGAGTTCATGGTTTATTTTTCCTGTTACCTTCAATTTGACTGAAATATGGTTTCTGGGAACATTCTCAGACTGTGACCTACAGTTATAGCAGTGATTTTTTGTTCATGTCAGGGGAAATAGTTTCATTTTATGGGCATTTTTTGATGTGCTACTCTCTAGTGTCTTGCATAATTTTGGTGAACTCCGTAATACAGAAATCGAGACTCCATCACAATTATTGAACTTCTTATTTTTCACACATGCATCCAATGTTGTTTGGGTCTAACATCTTGAGTCTGACCTCACATGTTTGCTCTGAACTGTAGTCGCTATCTATATACTTGGAATAAATGACTTTTTCCTTCGGCTAGATTCCTGTGAAGGCATCAGTAGGTGTGACAGCCTTCTAAGTACATCCATGTCAGACATTCCCCCTGGACAGAAAGGTTCTGGAAGAAATATAACCTGCGCTTAATATTAATGCTGTGTTTGCTGGAAACATATTTAAATTGATAAACGCCCTAAAGAATAAGTAGGAAATGAGTGTGAAAATATATTAGCAAAGAAATACTAACCTATGCCTCAAAGATGAAAAATGAGCTTTAGAAGTATAAAACAATGTATGCCATTTATAATTTCTAGGTAGCATACTGTCCTCTCTGGAGAGGCAAAGCTATTATTGTTGCTTTAGAACAGAGCTGACATCAGTAACCAAAGGCTTACACTGCTTACCTGCATTATCTTTTTTAGCATACTATAAACAGAAATAACTAGTCTCTATTTGTATAGTTCCCTATTAAATTAAAAATCCAGATGTTTCCCTGTGGATGCGTTTTTAAGAGGACTGAACATTCATGATCAATAATGCAGGAAAGTCCTTTATAGCCTTAAAACTAAGCATGACATTGCTTTAAATGGAAAAATATGTATATTTGATCACAGACTGGACAGGGGGTAAATAGTGTTACAATGTGTTTTACAAACTGCTTTATATATGAATGACCAAACAGTGAGGTATTCAGAGTAAAAGAAGGATCAGGGCTGAAATACCCACATCACTGATCATAACCTCGTTCCTGAATTTTTTTCATGTTAACCTTTCTGAATTACTTTATGTTGGTGAGCTTGAAAGAAAGGTTTAAGGTCTTCTGAAACCGTGCAAGGCTTCGAGCTCTCGCCAGCTGCAAACAGTTTGTTTGCAAGCTGTTGCCATTGCCCAAATTCCGCTGTGCTGCTTCCCTTGCTGAGTGTGGAAAGGGCTTTGAAGGTTCTGCAGAGCCTGCTGCCCTCCGGAGAGGTCCCAGCCCTCCGTAGGGACACAGAAATGGCAGCTACTCAACTTCTCTGCACATTTCACCACCCATGTGTAAGGGATTAATGGTGCACCAAGTTGTCCAGTGTTAAGATCAAGCGCTATCTAACTCTGTTTTATTCATGGAGTCAAGTACATAGTAGCAGCAAAATCTCCTTCTGGCTTTATTTGTTATTAGACACTCTGGTTTGGAACTCTTGGCTTGGTGCTTCATGCTCTATTTTTTCTATGAATCCCACTGGACCTGCAAATTAGCTGGCATTGACTTGCTGGCCCCGTCTCTTTATGTGTTGTTCTTAAAGTAACTAGGCTGGTGATGAAGAATCCCACAGCAAAACTGCTGAAAACTGCTCCACTGACCTGCCAGAAAAACTCAGCCTGTTGGGAAAAATGGAAAAAAAATAATGTGCTCAGAGGTAAAATACACAGTAAACATTTATTTTTGTTAAAGGAAACCCTGTATAAGGGTTTCTCATTGAGTTTATGGGGCAAGAAAAACAAGGAACAGGATGTGCCAGATTTGTACTGTATATTTAAAACTATTATGCACACACAGGGTGATTGTTTCATACAGCAGGGCTTTAGTAATTAAGGGAAATAGTTTAAAAAGGCAAATGGATCCTTAACCATTTTTTTCAAGTTTCTTGCCAAAAAATTAAATAGACTAGAACAGTATGGAATGTGTGAATTGAGGACCATTAAATAAGAAAAACTGTATTTCTATTTTTATTACGTCTATAAATGGTGTCTATTTATGGTGTCTAGAATTTGATCAATCACAAAATCTCCTCTCTTTTTATTTCTCCTTGAAGGTGTGAAGATATTTGATAATGAAGTGTGAGCGAGGATAGTGCGTACAGGTGCCTCTTGCTGCTTTCAAAGAGTTAGATGCAGCACTAGCTGCAGAAAAGTGGAGGTCTTTGGAGGGGATGGAACTCAAATACAGAATTTCTGCTGTGTTTTTTGCCTCTGTGCAATGGTTCTGCTGACTTCCTTTGGGAGGGAAGGAGCTCAGAAGTGCTGGATAACTGCAGTACTTTTTGCCTTTGTGCTACATCAAAATATTGTTTCTTCGTGAATTTTCTTGTTGGGTCAGTATAATATTGGTCTGCTGTCATACGATGCCTTTTTGAGTAGCTTTTTGAGTTAAAGCCCCAGAGCTGAAGTGCATATCCACTGTTAAGAGGATGATTTTTGAACATTGAGACCCTTCAGCATTAATTAACTGCATTAATATGCAGTTAAATATATGAAAGGCCCTTCCTACCTCCACCTCTTTCTCCTGTGTTACAGGAAAGTTTCCAGCACCTGCAGCTACAAAAATACTGACAACACCATTCGAGCCCAAGTTGAAACTTTAAAAGGTCATTGTAACATATCTAGGTACCACCGATGTTTTCCAAAGTGCAGTGTGAATACATTTTCAATAGAAATGCTATTTATACGTCTTGTGGTCGTAGTCAATAAGCATAATATTTTAATCTGGGAGAGAGCACGGCCATGTGCTCAGTCAGTGCCTGACCGCAGCTGTTAGGGCTTCTCCTAGCCATGCTGTCTGATGTGGCAAACTCTTACTGTTTGTCACAAGTCTTAACAAATTTTAAGTCTTAAAGTTCAGATGCTGAGTCTATGTGATGGCTCATAAATACAACTTTTACCTAAAGACCTAGGTGAAAATTGACAGCTAAAGCTTAACGGCGCCAAAGAATTGCCTTGAGCACTGTCAGCCGTCAGAGAGCCTTGCGAAGAGGTTGTAGCTGATTAGAAGTGAAGTAGCATTAAATGAATCGCATGGGAGGCTTATTTGGGTGCAGGGTGGCATGGAGCTAAGGGGAAGAAGTGATGCTGTGTGGCAGGGAGCACGTTCTGCTTGAATTAACCGTGCTGTTTGATGGATTGGTGCTGCAGGTACTTTTGCCTGGCTCTAGAGATTTAGAGCACAGCAGACAGACAGTGTCTGTCTGAGGGGAGACCTTGAGCTTGCGGGTGCAAAGGTCTTTCTGGCGCAGAAAGCTAATTTTGTAAAGTCCGTTGTTGGACTTTTTTGTCCTCAGCCTTATTTTTTTCCATATGTCTCTGTTAGTTTTCCTCCTAGAAGAACATTGGTCATATCTCCTGATCATAGCATGTAAATATGGAAAGTGAGGGGCACATATGAGACTAAATTCAGAAAACGATGTGCCATGGTCTTATAGTGGGGATACAGGAGGTAGACAGTGATTTTTCTCCATCAGCAGTGTATAACTTGAATGGATTCAAGAGGCCAAATCCAGAGCCTTGGAAAAGTTCTCCAAGGAGTTATTATGGAGGAAGCGAGGGAGTTAGGTCCTCCTCAACAGAGCGCAGACTCGGCTCTGTCGAGGAGGATCTCAACAGTGGGGACAAAGATGCTCCTTGCTGGAGGCTGCTGCTCCCGTTGTCGCTCCCAGCTGCTCCGAGGCTGCCCTGGCTGTTTGGTAGCAGCTTCCAAAGACTCTGCCCGGACCCCCTCCATCTGCCTTGGTGTCTGCTGAGATCTCAAGGCAAAAATCTCCCCAGGATCTGACCAGAAACTGTCTCCTCTGGGCCAAGTTCTTCACTTTCTGGAGACCTCAAAGCTGTCGTGCTTCTGAATCTCTCCCAGTTTTTTCCTTTCCAGGAGAGAGCAGCAGAGGCTCTTGTGTTGTGTGTGGGACAGGGATGCCCTGCAGGGACCCTGCCCTGCAGAGATGCAGCCAGCCTGGCCTGCTTCACCTGCGAGCAGCACTCGCCGGCGCTCCGCCCGGCAGGGAGCTGCCTCGGCAAGGCAGGGCTCGTGTGGATCCAGCGTGGCAAACTGGAGGTTTAATTCCCGAGTGAGTGTCAAGGTGCCTTTGTGAAAATGGACACGGGCAAATGCACGTTCAGCCAACAGCTGTCAAGGATTTGCCGGCACGAGGTCTGTAGAAAACCACTCATGGGAGATGTCCACCACCCACCGCTTCATCCTGCACCTCGCGTGGTGAGGGCTGAACGCCGGGGCACAGCATCCCCGCGCTGCAGCTTGTGTTAGTCTTGACGCACAAATGTCAACAGAAATGATCGTGTGATTTCATTTAGAATATGCTTATATGATGTGTAGGGTGGCTACATGTATAAAATTCGCCTTGTCATCTGTGTTAATCTGACCCCTGTCACCTTGCATCTCAATAGTAATCGATGATTTTTAGCCTCTCCTTAGAGACAATGAAGAATATATCTGACTTCTTGTTAAGAGAGCCTTTGAAATTAGAATTCAGTAACTTTTATGTGGCTGTTTAGATTATTTTAAAAGAGTCCATAAAATACAAAGGTTTATAGGTTTATTTAGCTTAGAAATCTATTACTCTATATTTCCACTGTATATGTAACCGTACTGTTTTATATTTGCAGTCACAGCCTCACGAGGCTATTTTCTATCCTCACTTATCAGAAACAGGAATTAGAAAATGTAATGCTAGCCGTAGGGGAGCAAACTTTTTCAGAACTCCTATCTGTTAATATCACCTGCCAGCCATTTAATGTGTTTATAGTTTATGCTAACCTTGCTTAGCTTTCCTTTTAATCCGTTATCATCTGCATACTGGCTAGAGGGCAAGCCTGCAGCCCATTGCAATTGCTTTGCACTCCCTGTCTTTAGTCACTAAAGTTGCTGTTTTCTTTTTATTGCTGTTTTTATTCTTGCAAGTTGCTGGTTGTTAGGTTGTTGTTGTTAGGTAGTTGTTGCGGTTTTGTTAACAAAAGCACCAGTCAGTAAATTTACTGTTAATGATAGGATTTATAAATATTATTTTCTTTGCCTCTTCTTTCAGATAATACTTTTTTTTTTAGATTATAAGTTATAGAGACACCTTTAGACTCTTTGATTTTCAGAGGCAGGAGGCTCAGGAGAGTAAGATTGTGTCAGTAAGTGGTTGGAATAGTCTGCAGGATCATTTTTAGGAAGTGGCTCATTTAAGAAAAACCTTTTTATTTCATCTCCCTTTCTAGTTAATGCCCAGATCTCTAAGTAAAATGAAATGGAGTGTATTTCTTATATGCGCCCCCAAATATTGTTTCTTGTCAGCAATATGAGCTCCCGCGAAGTTTGTTTCATGTGGGGGATCTGTCATCTTTTATGTGCTTTGCTAGTCCCCTCTTCCAATGCTTGGCCAGAAACGAGTGGAGGTCAACGTGGAGCTGCCGAAATGCCCTGCTGCGGCCCTGCGGGTGCCGCTTTATTCTTGCTCAGCCCTTTTTGTTCTTTCCGTGCTTTGCATCTGCCCTCCCCAGGCCCCCCGGGAAGCTCCTCAGCCTCTCCTAGGGTGTAGGTAGGTGGGACCCAGCTGACCCGCCCGGGGCCTTCTGGTAAAGCCAGCAATCACCTACTGGGATGCCACTAGTTGGTTGTTATCCTTAAGCTGACAAGACAATTTTGTGTAAATATGGAGCACATACACGAAACTTTGTGTTTCAAGCCTTCTATGCAAAAAGAAAAAAATGGTATTTGCTTGTTTGGGATTCTTCTGCATCAGCTCTCACTGAAACATTTAAGACACAGCTCAAAGCATATTGCATTTTACCTAATTGGTCTCATTCTAACATAAATCTCAAAGTGCTCTGCTTGTAATGAATAATGAAATCAAGGTTTACTTGTAGTTGTTCCTATTTAGGAAGCCTTTTCAACACTTAAACTTTAAATGTTTTTATACATAGAACATATTGTCATGTTCTCATGCCATCCGAACTCAGTCTAGGCATATCTGCACTATGTGGATAGAAATAGCTGAATTTGGTTCCTTTTTGTATTAAATGAATACTTTTTAATGAATAATATTTCCTATTAAAAAGAATGCTTTTTTGTTTCACCATTGGGCATGTGCCAGGTGTTTGTACATTGTTTTACAAATTATTCTACTGGGGAGATCAAGATCTTATGAAGGGACTTTTTGATGGTCTCATTACTCCTGACATTTCATTGTTTAGACTCAACAGATTTAGTCAGTGCTTTATTAGACCTAAATAAGAATTCACAGGTAACAATTTGATTTTTTTTATTAATGTGTGAACTACACCAAGGGCAGATGAGCAGTTATTATGCCATATGACCAGCTCTACTTTTACCAAAGCAAAGGAAAAAAGCGGATCTGTACCTGGGATGTAGCCCTCTCAAGCGATTCCTAAAGCACGGCTGACGTGATGCCTCCAGACGCGCAGTGGCCACCACGTCGTGTTCAGTACAGCACCTTCCCCTGCTCCGCTCTGCAAGTCGTTTCCACCCTGTGCTTTTGTATGTTCTGCATCGTGGCAAACATGATGATTTTAAAAACTTTATTTTTGTTGCTACAGTACCACTAATGTAGCCTCTAGTTATGAATACAGTTAGGCTGTTTTTGTTTTATCTTTTTTTTTTTTTAATACCACCAACATTAAAGATATACTTAATTACAGAGGTGTAATTGAGCTGTTGCCAGTTCTTGCACCAGCAGCCTCGAGGTGGCTGGCTGGAAACTCCTCTCTGTGTTGCAATGAGCTGGTGTCAAATAAGAATAAATAGGGAAAACAGCCCATTCTTCTCTTAAATCAATCAGCATGCAGTGCTGTGAAATTCTCCAGCTATAAGCTTGTAAGTAGTGAAAAGTGTTCTCAGCAATTAATAGCATTATAAATTAATAATACTATAGTTGTTTACTCTCTGATGGCATGCTTCACCCTGAAGCATCATAAGCTCCTTAGATTTGTTAAGACAGGCTGCAGCAGTTAAGGGTCTCTTGAATAGTTCTGCAGTTTCAAAACAATTTTTAGACAGCGTATTAGCTTCTTTAGTAAACGTTATGTCTAAGGTTTTGAAAAAGTAAAATAAACAAAAGCCCAAGGTGTTATTTACTTAATTAGTTCTCTCTGCAGCATGAATTTCTTTATGAACTTTTTTCCACTTAATTTCTACCATAAACGTTGTTGTTTCCTATGTTACTAAGCAACACCAGCACTACCAAATAGCAGAAAAAAGCATATAATAAGGCACTGTAATTCTGATCTTGTATCATGGGTAAATTTTTGAGTTGTGTTCTATAAAGCTAACAGGAATACTCTGAGATTCAGAGAGTGCACAGTGCAGCAATGTAAAATATATTGTTTTCATTATACGGAGTAGTTCATATTATCTCCTAAAAATATGCATTAACTGCATAAAGACAAAGAAGCAACACAAGAATTATTCAAACAACTTTCCAATTATATTTGATAAATCACGTTTAAATCCTTTTTACATTTATGTAGCAATTATAAGCTAACCACAGGATCTAACATCTCAGAGCTTCATCAAAACCAAGCTGAGGCTGGAATGCTGTTCTGATGGAATTCTCCCCAAGGCAATTTCTGATCTTATAGGCATTAGCTTTACAGTACGTTCTCAATTCAGTTTCTTCTGCTAGCATTTCCCAGGTAAGAAATTAAAAAAAAAAAAAAAAAAGTATTTGGGGTAGACAACAAAGAAGGATGTTGAGATAGTCAGGATGGAATATAATAACAGTTGGAGACTTAAACTCCGGGCATTTTCTGTCTCAGCAAAGATAAAGGCTTTTTCAATATATCCATGATGTTGGCTTATTTTAGCAGTGATAAAGTGTTTGAATGTGAAGCAGGAAGCTTCAACAACTGCATTTTTGCTCTGTTAGCAATAGCATGAGAGCGTGATGGTGCTGTAATGACAGGAGGATGAGCGGCTGCTGCCTCAGCTGAGTCTCGGGAACGCGGCTTCCAAAGTGAGGAGTCTGTTTATCCTGTGAAATGCAGAACTTCCTGCCCTCCATGTACCCACTAATGCTGAATACATTCAGAGGGCGAATCTCTCCAAACATAGATGGATTGAGGACTGGATTAGGGGAAAAAAAATCCGAGGCAGAAATAGCCAGTACTGCCTTATAACTGATTGATGGCTGAGTCATTGCTAACCAGTTGTGAATGAGCACGGTCTCTTCCTGGCAGCCTTGCAAATCTCTTACAGGACACAAATGCACATAGTTTTTCAGACTTCAAAAAATGGAATGAGACAGATTATATCCATGACAGATTGTACCTCAAACTCTGATTATGTGATTAATATCACATATTAACCTGGCATCCTGGGTTTCAGCTTATTATGAGTGGTCATGTAATAGTAAGTCCTGCAAGGCTACTTGTTGTTGTTGTTATTGTCTTGAAATAACAACAGTAAAACTAACCACGTGTGGTGACTGCAAGTTGAATGGTAACTGCCAATTTGTGATGAGCTTAGAAGTACTGAATTATCTTTTCATTATCTCTTTTTTTTCAGATGTTTCAGAAACTTGCAGTGTGTCCATCACCAATTCTGCCAGCCAGCTCCTCAAGAGGAGACTTACCTAGTGTTTCATTCGTCAAGCATATTATTATCATCTTGAACTAATTATTCCTCTCCACATGGCCTTCCTCCTGGTGTCAGCTTATCTTCTGCTGACTCATGCTCAGGGTGCTCCTGCTGAGAATGGGGCCCTGCTGGAAACACTGAAGTCCCAAGTAGGATTATTCAGCAATAAAAGCGAGCACTATTCCGCACAGGTGAGACCTCCTGGCACAAGCCGGCGAATACCTCAGACAATCATCATAGGAGTTCGTAAAGGAGGGACGAGGGCTTTGCTGGAAATGTTGGATATTCACCCTAATATTGTGGTGGCAGCTACAGAAGTCCACTTCTTCGACTGGGATGAAAATTATGTGAAAGGAATAGACTGGTATAGGAGTCTGATGCCATTTTCTTATGGAAATCAAATTACAATTGAGAAAACACCAGGCTATTTCACATCGCCACAGGCTCCAGAAAGAATTCATGACATGAACAGCTCTATTAAACTGCTGCTCATTCTGAGAGATCCCACTGAGAGAGTTATATCTGACTATACCCAAGTATATTACAACCGAGTAGAAAGCCACAAGCCTGTTCAGCTTTTTGAAGACATTGTTATTAAGAATGGAGCACTTAACACCAAATACAAAGCGATTCAGAGAAGTCTGTACGATGTTCATATGGAGAAGTGGCTCAAGCATTTCAGTTTGGATCAGATTCACATAGTGGATGGTAACACTTTAATCAAGGATCCTCTTCCTGAGTTACAGAAAGTAGAAAAATTTCTCAATCTTCCTCCCCGAATTATGTCTTCTAATTTTTATTTTAATCAAACCAAGGGATTCTACTGCATTAGAAGTGATGGGAGAGAGAGGTGTTTACATGAATCCAAAGGGCGGCCCCATCCTGTTGTCAACAATACTGTTTTAGAGCAACTTTATTCTTATTTTAGAGAGCACAATGCAAAATTCTACAGCATGGTTAATCATTCTTTTGACTGGCATTAATGAATTTGGAACTGGTAGTTCTTGAAAAGGACCCAAGACAAACACTTTCAAACACCTTTGTAAACTACAGAGTATAATATGAGAACTTAACATACTGGTAATATGGGAGCAGACAAAACTGCTCTTTTGGAATAACTTATATATTGACTCATTATAATGACACCCTTTATATAGGAAAAAAATGTTCGATGTATTTGATTATTGTGGATAATATTCTCATCTTTTTTCTTGCAAATGCATTAACTTCAGTGGATTTACTTTAAAACTCTTAAAAGCTTTGAGCTGTTTTGGAAAAAAAAAAAAAAGTGACTGCTTCCAACATGTAAAAAGTGTAAATATTTGAAAGAGTATTACTCTGACTGTTCTGTATTTTGGGTTGTTAGTATTTTTTTATATCAGACACCATGATAGTAGCATTATTTCTAGAATTTTTCATACAATAAGTTAAATACGTATATTGAAACAGGGGCATACCTAGTGGTTCTATTGAACTAATTTCTAATTTGTCAATAAGTCAAACTTCTTAGTTAATCAATAATAAAAGGAATTTATTTCACCTATGATTTTGAATAGGTGGACCAGAAGCTCCCTGCCTGGATGTCACTAGTATTAAGTCACACTCTTAAGAGCTTGTGTTCGCAAAAACAAAAAGACCCCCCACCACCACTCCAAACCACGAGAGAATATGAACTGCTTGAAGAAGCTTTAGGGGAGGGTTCTGAATGTAAAGACATTCAGATTCCAGGCAACCTCAATTTACACTGTCAATCTGTATACTAAAAATAAATTCATGAATGCAAAATATTTGTTAATATCGCAAACTGTACAAATGTTTGATTTTATAAGTCAATGTCACTTTTCTCTTAAATGAAAAAGACAATTCCTCATTGGTGCTACCATATTATTTACGGTTGTTTTCTGTGACTGGTTGTTCTAGTTGTTTCCTGGCTTTAGCTAACGTGTCTACTTGGGCATATTGTTTCTTGAAGGAAAGATAAAATAATGCTATTTCCCTGCCTTCCAGAGCATGGAATAATTTCTTTCTTTGCAATTTCTCATGCAGATCATGCTCAGAGGTAAAAGTAACTCTTTGTTATATTATCTCAGACACAACAGTTTTCAAGACATATGCCATAGCTCACATATAAAAATCATGTTCTATATTAATGCGCTGGTATTTTTTGTTTTTAATATTTTTGTTTGACGGTATTGTGCTGGTCTCCTCCTTTTTTTCATGGAACAACTGTTTTACTTTATATCAATGCCAAAGAAAAAAATCAGCTTGAAATATTGAGAGCCTCCTGCCAAAGAGAAGCAGCGCGGGAGCCCTACGAGCCTGTGTCCAGCTGGAGCGCTGCAATCGGGAAGCGCGGCTGCGCTCCCGCGGCAGCGCCTCGAGAGCCCGCAGAGCAGACCTGGGGAGCCCCCACTGCGCCTCTCAGCATCCCACCCACCTGATCCCGTCCACGCTCCTGAATCCCTGAGCTCTTCTGCCCAAGCCCCCAGGAGTAAACGGTTCTCTCGGGGGATTTGTTCTTCCATGTGATGGGCTTGAAGGTACGTGCTTTGTGCTAGGCTTTGAAGATGATAGGCAACCTGCAATCTTCTTCCAAATCAAGGCCTGCTAGATAATACAGAAATAACCTTCATTAAATCCTCCCCCAATCAATGTAAAATGCTAATATAATAAAACTTGTTCCTTTTTTCTTCTGCTACCTTGTACGTGCATATCTGTGACAATTATGTCAGATTTTCATTCGTATGTAAGTAACCTCTGAAATTATCTTTGTAGGTGGGCAAAATCATTGTTTAGGTCCTCCACCTTTACTACTCTTTCTTTGCTTTCTTAATCATTAATGCTGATTAGATCTTTGTAATACTGAGAAGTACGAATTTGATCAGGTGTGGAAATACAGATGCGCTTTGTTCAAATTAGCCAGAGGAGCTGATTTTGTTGATACTAGACTTGTTCTGGCTGTACAAGGACAGTGGATAGATGAACCATAATAATTACACTTGTGTGGTCCAATGGCACCTTCTTCTCCATGTGTCAAGCAGAAAGTTAACCCAGTAAAAATTCTGAACAAATCACAGAGCAGAGGGGCTTTATATTGGAAAAGCACCTTGTGTCTTGCAGCCGCAGCGTTTTTATCTGAAGCCGAAGCCCCAAATCCAGACTTCCTATAGTATTTTACATTTTTTACATAGCCTATTCTTTTTGTCCAGTGCAGCCTCAGTGAGGAATAGAACTCATTGAAGTCCATAAAGTCATCTCAGAAGTACACTATTGCAGGTAGCAGTAAAGCAGTTAAAAGAAAAAAAAAAAAAGAAAAGAAAAAAATAAAGAAAATCTATATCATGGATTATGTAGAAAGCTATTTTTTTTCCATCGGTACCGCTCTTTCTTATGCATTCCAAACCTTCCATATTCTTCACATATTGCCTGTTTTCCATGAGCATTCCATTTAATAGTGTTGAAAAATATATTTTTTTTTTAGTGAGGAAGCTGATTTCAAAACAATGTATATTTTAGCAAACATTTCAGGTAGTTTTGAATAATTGTAGACTTCACATGTCCGTGCATCAAATCAATTTCATAGACTTGCAAAAAAAAATCCAATGCCTTTCTGTATTTATGCCTGCAGGCACCAAGTCATTCTCTTTTTCGTCTGACGTTTACAGCTAGTCTTTAAGCGAGTAGAATGCAGGAGCACCGATGGGCAGCAGCTACGTGCATCTCTGAAAACACTGGTCTCTGTTCACCTTCCAAGGAGTGCTGATCTGTACGGATTTGTGACACAAATATCTGCCTGATATTTGTGGTCTTCATTCCTGCTCAGCATTTCTGGGAAGGAAACAATTGAGGGAATTAATTCCGTGATCCTTTTAGAGTTTACCAATACCAGAAGGAACACATTATGCACACAATATAATTAGGGTGAAGGGTTGCTTTATTTTAACATAAATCAGAACTCGGAGACTTTGTTTTGGTAGCTGTCTGCAACAACACAATTTATCCTCTCCATAGCAGAGTTCAGTAAATCTAGTAAAACTGTAATATAACATTTCAAATGTTTGCAAGGCTGTTGGGAGCATCTGGAACAGAAGACAGAGAGGTGGAAGAGTACTGTGGAGTATATGGTAATTTGAGCAACTCTTTGACCTTGTCTTGCATTCTGTAAGTGTTAAGATTTCACTTAAAATATTGTTCCTGACTGGTTTTTTTTTTTTTTTTTTTTTTTTTTTTTTTTTTTTTTTTTTTTTTTTTTTTTTTTTTTTTTTTTTTTTTTTAGTTAAAATGACATAGTTACATAGTTACAGTTGCTTTAGACAAATGCTACCAGGACCTGTCAGCAACAAGCAATAGCAACCATAACTGCATCCGTTCAGCCTTTGCCACGATGAGGAGCACACCCACCCTGAGAAGCTAGCTGAGTCTAATAGCACTGTGTTTCTGTACAGGTTATGTGTATACGAGATATGTTCCGTAAAGGAAAATGAGTTGGCAATTTAGGAGCTAGATTTTTTTCCCCAGCAAAACTCTCACTTCTGGTTAGTTGAAAGTAATCAGGCTTTCTTCTCTTGAGCTTCGCACCCACCTCCTCATTATTTTACCAGAGAAAGAGTTTTGTTTAACTATGCTTATTAATAATATCACCGTCGCAAGCTGCTCAAAGGCCCTGCAATAAACTTCCTTGCAGTCTCCTCTTTCCCGGTGCAGCCCTGTAGAGCTGTCCTTGTGAAGGGCAGGAGTAGCTCTTCAGGCAGGAACATGTTGGGACTATTCCCAGGCCGTATCTTGGAGAACTTTCCCCAAGGGCAGCGCTTCGTGCACGTCTTGGCATGCAGCAACACAACAGCAATTCCTTCAGTAGCCTTTGATACAGAGCCAACAGAGAATATAAAACATATTGCAGAAAGATTAGATTAACTGGTGTAGGAAGGAGGATCCACATAGAGATTCTCTGCACATATTTCTGGAACACATCAAAAAGAAATACAAAAATTGAGGTTGCTTGCAGCAAGCTTAACTGCTTATTGCCTCCGTTAAAGCAGACTCCTTTCATCAGAGGCATAAAAATTTAAATATTGTCATCCCTCTTATCATGGTCAACCCCTAGATTCTTGTTTATTACTTAGCTTAAGTTGAGCAGTTAAAAAAAAAAGACACAACAACAAAGAGAGATCTCTAACACTTATAAAAATACCTAGCAATAGGAGCTACAGAATAGCAATTCTTAGAACATTTCCTTGCAGAAAAGTAAACATTTAAATTATTTAGATAAAGCTTTATGCTCCATGGGATTACTCTCTGTATTTGTGGGTTTGACTCTTCCTTGAAAAGTCTGAATTTTTTCTTGGAAATGCATAGACACATCAGAATTCAAATGAATAATTTGCATTGTATATTAATCATTGCCAGTTGCTAATGTCCAGTATTTAGCTATTGACGAAATAGTTTGCATTTTTCTTACTTCAGGTTTTAATGTGACTCACTAAATTGCTTTGCTATTTTACGTTAAAAAAAAAAAAAAAAAAAAGCTAAAGTTAGAACCAAAAATGAATAAAAATACTCTATAGCATCAGTCTGTGACCATTGAGGAGCTGTCATTTCTTTAAGGTTAATGAACAGAGACAGAAGCTTACCATAATTCCTGCAAAATTAATAGAAATGAAGATACTGATAGGATTGCAAAGCATAAATTTCATATTAGCACTTAATCAAGGTCTAGTATGTTACTTAGGAAAAGTGTAACAAATTAAAAATACACACAAAAAAGATACTTTCCTGGTAAAATATGCATTGTGTGTACAGTATCTCATGTAGTAACACATGTAACAGATATTATGAGGTCTATTTTTTGATGTTAATAGGTCTTATACTTTTATGTTGCCTGTTTTTTTAGTTCCATTACAAACATCTCTCAGTAGCTATCTGAAGAAAAGCATCTTAGTGTAAACAATGGCATATGCAATAGGATATTTAGTTTTGTATTGCTTTTTTTTTTTTCCCTCTGAATTAAAAAATTGGGTCAAGTCATAGTACGATAAAGACAGGGACTTACCATACCAAAAATCACAGTATTCTATTTGTTATAATTGCTTGTGAAGGACTTTTCTTTTGTGATTGATGACCGTTTAGAAACAGTCTCTTTGGTGTCTCCCATTAGATAATATATCCATGATATATTTTTTCTTATTCAAAGAAAACATAACTCTAAATTCTAATGTTGTTACTCTAAAGCACTGCCTGACAGGTAGTAATAATGAAAAGGACAATTAAGTAACTCAGTCCCCTCAAACTGCCTTTTTTTCCCCCCGCCCCTTCCCTTTCTCCTATCTTTTGGTGCAAAATTTTGATCCATCATAAACTTTCCATTAAAAACATATCAGCCAAACTTTCAATGGGAAAAAAGTAGAGTCAGGTATCAGATAGTAAGCCCAAAGCTGATGTCCCTCTTTAGTAAATATTTGTTCACCTATTGTGGCAAGTTCCAAATGCAATCCTGGGCTACACACAGGACAAAGTAACATCAGGGGCATCTTCTAGGTATTCTACATCCTTCAATTAAATTTCTGATCATCCGGCTATCAGGCACCTGTAAGTCCACCTTTTCCAAACACAAGTTTCATCTTAGTAGAGAACAGAAGAATAATGTAGAACATTAGCTGAACATTATCTGGCTAGCCGTGGGCTAAGTGATGTAGCACGGAGTCAAGTGGCTGAACCGTCAGATGGAAGCAGCAGTTCTCCATGCTGAAGGTTGGTGGGTGTTTTATTCCCTTCTGGAAATTATCAGCACTTGCTGCAGCAGTTTTCATACCAGTTTGACAAGGACCGACAGTCTAGAAAAAATGCTCTGCAAGTTTCTTGAGCAGAACGAAAAAACAAGAAGAAACACTTCTGTATCTGTCAAGATACAAATCTGCAACTCGAGACAAGTGATGGAGGTGGATCACTGTAAACTACAGGGGTTCGTTACTGCCTTGAGTGAGAAAAGATCAAGGGCTCATAAACATATGCTACACACAACACATGCAAACCCAGCTTGCAAAATACACTGTGCGAGCCACAACTGTGCCATAAAGTCGAGGGCATCCTGAACCATGGGTATTATTCTTTGTTGCATTAATAAACCAAAATTGTTGCAAGCCAAGCTTCGGGCAGCCACTCTGAGATAGCGCTTAATATTTTTACTTTGCAGATAATGGGTAGTGCTCTCAAATGCAAAGCAAGCTGCATCCCACTCCATGGTTGCCAGACAGCTCATGTTTATGTGAGTAAAGTGAGTAAATGTGTAAGTGTTCATATGGCAGAAAGATTAAAAAAAGAAAGAAAAAACGATAACTGAGTCTCTGTAAAAAAATGCCTAAGGGGTCATACACTTAGGATCTGTTTCTGTTCGTCAAGCATAACTGAACAGGGATCAACTGCCTTTCTTATTTTCAAGAAAAAAAAAAAAAAAAGTTTTCAGTGGGCATTAATTTCCTTTAATTTAGGGGAAAAATTTTGAGTCCTGATATCCAACTGAAAAATTGCAGTTTCAGTGTCTTAAATGAGACATTACTACTCCAAAAATCATATAATCAATAGACAACTGTAGCTCTGTTGTGACTTGTTCACATCCTCCTCTTTCTTGAAAGAAAACTTTTTCATAGCAAATACCTCCTTTTTTTTAACCCACTCATGGTAAAACTGCTGGGCTTTACAATATTTATCACATTAAAAATACAAAGATTGGGGAGGGCAATAGCCTAGTCTTACATTTCTTTGCTGAGCAGAAAATAAAACAGGCTTCTGAAATAATATTATGGTCACAGGAAACGGGTACCTGCTGAATCCTGGAGAGTCTTGTGCACTCCAGAGAGAGCAGGGCTGCTTCCTCCACCCAGGCGAGTGCCTGCAACATCCCTATGGATCCGGGAAGAGTGTTTCCCCCTTCCACCAAGTGAGGATTCGTGTGCCAGCCTGAGATGGCCCTTTTCCAGTTTCTGGGTGAAGAAATGTGTGGTTAGATCTGTTGTCCCCCTGAGTTATCAAACATACAGATTTTTGCCAAAATGCCATACATATCTCATCAGTAACAGCAAAATAGCCTTGGATACCCCCATTTCATTTCTTTAGACATTTGGTCTTCTGTTACATCTGTCTAAAGCCCTGCTTGTCACAGATGGCAATTAGTCCACACAGGGACAACTACAGCCCCCCAGGAAAACGGGGATAAAGTACCCTAATCCAGCTTTCTGTATCTGCTAGCTATAATGAGCAGGCAGGGCAGAAGTGCATTTTATCTTGTTAAGTTCCTTTTTAGCAAATAAGCATGGGCTCAGTTGTCCACGCTTTATAACTTCCTATCCTGATCACCAGAGTATCATGATCAAAGGGAACAAGATAATATTACCCCACTTCGTAACACTAAAGCTCAGAAGTTTATTTTACATATCCACATCTTCCCCCACAGCCAACGACCGTCTTTGATTTTCTTCTATTTCTATAAATTCTTATCTGTGTTTTTTCATTATTTAATGAAATCTGGATTTTCTCATTCACAGAATGAATGATTTTGACTTTAAATTGAGCCACCCTCATCCCAGAAAAGTAAAAAGTGAAACATATGTCTCTCCTGTGGCTTCAAAAATAAACATATATTTTCTCCGTGCCGTGCTAGTATCTCAGGGAATTAGACTACAAACTTACAAGGAATTAAGATAAAAACATTACGCACAGTAGTTGGGGATTTTTTTTTTTTTTTT
>NW_020454217.1:2559291-2594672 GCF_003342845.1 Nothoprocta perdicaria
TTTTTTTTTTTTTTTTTTTTTTTTTGAGAACAGGAAGAATAATCATCTTCAATTTAAAAAAATAGCTTATCCTTAACAAATGCTTAAAGTCATGGCCCAACTAACAACAAGTGGCACTGATTTCAGTCAGCTCCAGTGACTGCAGTAAACTACACTAATTTGTAGCTGAGGATGCAGTCCCAAATGTACGTACATGTTGAGAATATTAGTTCAGTACACTGATGGTTGACAAGTCAAATAAAATAACTATACTTTCTCAAACATACTCTATCACTTAATACACAAATTAAACATGTTATAATAATGGCAATTCAGAAACTATTTCTATTTCAGTTTGATTTTGCTATAAAAATATTAGTGAGCTAGTGAACGACAGGCAGTAAACTATATTCTCTAACTTTATATACAAATGAATATATTTACTGCAAGGAGAGAAGGGGAAAAAAAAAACTCCTTTATTTGCATTGCTGGCCTCATTCTGTCAACATATCACCCAGCTTGCTGGATACATAGAGAGATGCATCCTGGCAATGCTGGGGAGAGATCTGTATTTCCTGCTGTCTAGTTCAACTTATTAAGCATAGGATGATCCTTCTAGCACATCTAAAATAAATTAATATTGGATTAATTCAATTCAAAAAGATGCCAGGAAAACACAGTGCAGATTCATTCACCACAAAATTGAGACCAATCCACTTAAAAAAGAATAGCATATTCATTATGTTTACATGTATAATTGCCTAAAGCTGAGGCAAATGAGAGAATATATTCAAACACTTTCCAGCATGCCTTCAATGCCGATTAAGCAACTAGTTCATAAAATACATATAAATACCATATTTTTAACACTAACCATCACACACAAAAAAAGTCATTTTATTTTACTTTAGAAAGCATTTTATCTGAACTATCAAAACGTGGTTTTTAATGCTGCTGCTTGTATGTTATGTTCATTGGCCACTTCTTTTTGTTTACTGATGCTTACTTAGATTTTTCTTTTTTAATATCAAAAATCAAGGAATGAAAACATAGTAGTGCTTCTGTAAGTGCTAAGAAGTTTAGCAAGAACAACTGCCCAATTTTACATAATTGACTTAAAACATAGGACTGCTGGATAATTTTTATAAGGATATATCTAAACAATCTGTATGTACATACATTATGAAGAGTAAAAACAATAAAAATTCTGAGAAAATGTTTTAGCATTCACAGTACATTATTAATAAATTGATTAAAATGTATAAAACGAATGGAGACTGATAAAAGCCAGACAAAACTGCTGCTACTGTAAGAGTCACCATGTTGAGCTAGGACTGCAGCTCAGATCCATTGGCTTGGGGACACCACACGCTGATGGTTTCTGCACACTACCTGTGTCTGCAGGGCGACTCGGACACAGCCGTGTCCTGCTCAGACTAAGTAAACCTGCCAGAATCTCCCTGTGTATGAGGATAAATGCAGAGCGATTCCTCTTGTAGTGATGATGTGCAGATGAAATGCAGCTGGAGCCATCAAGATACCTTTAGCCAAGGAATCTTAGCATGTTTAGTAGCTGGCCTTTGGCGTATTTTACAAGAAAAGAACATGTAAATCTTATTTGTCCAAAGCATTAAATATCTGATAATTAAAAATAAGCAATAAGCAGGCATAGAGGCCTCTCAGATTTTTCAAGAGCTCTGGGAAGGAGGCTGTTAAAGCCACATAAAGAAATGTCAGAAGCAGTGTCCAGGGCAAAGGGTGCTGGACTCTTCAGTACAAATTAAATGACCTCAGGAATCTTCCTAAGTGTCCTACATTACAACATATCTACAAATTGGGAAATAATATCTAAAACTGCTTTTGCACATAGTTCTCTGGTTGTAGTTGTAAGGTGTATTTTAAAATTTGCTAGGTTTGTGCCATGTCTGAGCTCTAAAGGAAAGCTTTCCACACAGCCAGCACTCCAGAAGAAAAGACACTATCCAATCTCAACTTATTCCTTTGCAGAAAGCCCTCAGGCCCCAAAGCTCTCTCCTAACCATCAAGACAGAGATGAAATACAAGGCATCAGAAGCTCAAAAATGTACTTGGGAGGCAATCCTCTTGGGACTTCAAATATTAACATGAAAAATCTTAAACCTGATCTCTTGGCTACCAGGCAGCTGAGAGCAAGAGCAGAAGGCGGCGGACAGTCAGACCCAGCCCTGCTAATCTCAGCTTGCAACAACCGCACGCAGCTGCACAGCGAACCCGCTGCAGGCAGCACATCAGGTATGCAGCTTGCCCAGGGTACAGCATATATTACTCTAACCTGACAGCCATTTCACACAGATATGCATCCTGATTATCAACAGGGAATTCAAGCGGGGCTCGATCACATTTTCGTTGCAATAAAGTAACAGTGGCTTCAAATCCTTCTGTTGCAGCCTCTGGGTAATTATAGCAGGTAGACCATGCAACCTGCTGGCCTGCAGGAACGGGACCGCATCGCAATTCCGAAGGCCTAGGGGAAAAGCACTTTCTGCAGCCCTCCTGCCTGAACCTCTCACAATAAGCTAATTCTGCAGGGATTCTGTTCGAGCTACATCTCTTTTCTTTTCATCATCTATTTCAGTCATATAAATGGAAAACTATTGTATGGCTCCTTTCGTGGCACCTGAATATAGACACTGTAATGATAACCCAGGCCACCTTGTTCTCAAACTCTTGAGGAGTCAGATTGTGGCTACAGATGAGACAGGAGCCAAACCAGATCCTTGGGAATCACAATGCCACGCAAATACAGGCAAGAAAATAACTAGGCTGGAAGGTATGCTGGCACCATCTGCCATCCCAGGTGGCTTATAAAAATAAGGCAGTCCCAAAGACCTGTAAGACTGAAAGGAAAAATCACAAGTTTCTTTAAACTATTCAGTTTGATTTTACCTTCTGCTTTGCTTTTAAGCCTTCAGACTGTTCTAGGGTCATATATCCATGCTTTTCTCTGCAACCTGAAAAGACATGCATATCCTTTAATTAAAAAATAATAAGCCAACACACTTGTACTCATATTCACAAATTTCCAATAGCTGAAACTTTGAGGGAGAAAAGAAGCAATTGCCTTGAGACTTGTACTTCAAACATGGGAGCTGGCAAAGCCGGGGAGATATTCATCACCCACCTCCTCTCTCTACCTAATTAGTTGGAGAACTAGCTGGATCTGCAGTATCAGAGAGGAGATAACACAGAAAAGGTGATAAAGTAAACAGCTATAAATCACCGGAGCCAAGCTCTGCTCATCAGGTCCTATGAGAATTTTATACTAGACGGCGTGATCCAAACCCAAATTCTTCTGCTAATTTAATGCGAGTTTGCTTCCTGTCAGGACTTTGTAACACTTCATTCTAATTTTGTGTATATCCACTTTTTTATTCCAGGGGATATCTCCTTGTGCTGATTACAGGAAAATATGTAACAATTATATCCCTTTTTTTTTCTTAGAATAAGAACCACTGTTTTTTACAAGTTTTGTGCAAAGTTAATTAGAAAACTCCAAATTTTCAATCTCTGTCCTATATTGGTCTTTGACAGCTAGATTACATTTTGCTTTTACCCAGCTATAAAGTTTTTTGGAATGTTTGTGCAAGAAAGGGGATAAGTTAGGTTACAGCTATAGGCACACTTCAATATGATCAGGATTAGAATGAAGTACAAATTACACAATTTAATGAAGGCATAATTCTGCAGCCAACTTAGGTGTATTTTCTTGATAGATTATGTCAAGTAATGTTTGTTGTGGACGGGAGTGACACTGACTTTGCATTTATAAAGAGTGATTAGGAAATAAAAAAATCAATTTATACACAGAAACATTATTTTTCAAAGTGCTGGGAGGTAACAGTTTGATGATAATATTTTAGTTTATCCTGAATCAAATACCTGTAACGCGGCACTTTGTAAAGGAATTACTACTTGAGATTTCCTTCTGTTCTTTGGAAAGCAGCAGAGCCTGCCAGGAGATTCTAATCTCTCCTCCGTCCAATTCACATATATTTCAGCCTTTCCATACCTCAGTCATCGTGACCAAATCACTGGGGAAAAACTAGACTGTTTCAAATCCTTTTGTAGAGAAGGTGCAGTTTTCTATTCAAAGTTTCGGGGTTAGAGACTAGCTATTAATTTATTCTGACTTCCTTCAGCATCAGTTATATCGGATACGTGTTTAACTAGGGAAAATTTCACCAGTACTATAGCGAAAGGAATGGGTAAGGACTGTTGGGACAATTTCTTTATATGATGATGCTGTAAAATAATAATAAAACACCTAGATTGCAGACAATCTTTATTGGTGTTAAACACTGTTAGCTTCCTTTATATATATAATTTGGCACCAGTCAATTCATAGTCACCAAGACTGTACTATTCCCTAAGCAGCTATCTAAAATGTGAAGACAGAGATAATCTTTCCCTAGTGTGCTGTGCATTTAGGTGCAATTTTCTGACAATCCTTAACGAAGAGGAACAGAACAGAAGACAAATTCTCTTACCAATTTGTTAGCTGCAATGGATCCTTGTCTTTCTGTAATAGGAAAATAAAAATCAAACTGCAAGGAAAGTCTGAGAAAGGCAGGAAGAAAAAGACCAAGTGTTTACTGCCAGTATAATTATTCAACAGAGTATGAACAGAGCCATTTCATATGATAGAGGATAAACCATCATTAAAAGCATTCCTATCTTATGTACAGTATATAAAATGTTTCTCCTACCTATAAAGTTAAATCCTATTGTGGCCTGGTGCATATTTACTTAGATACCAGGGAGGGCGGGGGTTGTTAGGGTTAGGAGGAGCATGCTAAATAGTTCTTTATTTTAAAAAAGGAATAATGTGTTGAAAAGTAAAGCACACTGACACACTGTGCAAGACCACTAAACAGAAATATCAAGTGGATACTGTTTCCCTGGCGCCTTATATATGTTACAGGGAATGTACTTAAATTCATCTTTTATTTTGAGACATCACAGATTATGGTATTAAAACAACATAGAGCAATGTTGGATGGGAAAAAAAATAATGTAAACAGGATACTGTCAGTTTTAGAAATATTCTTTAGTATTTAGTATATTTAGTGTTCTTTCACTTACACTTACTTTCTATAATGGGCTTCTAACCATACAAAATAACATGAATGCAACAGCCAAACAGGTTAAATTAGATGATGAACCAATGAAACATTTTCAGACAACCTAAATTCGTAGCAGATGGTCTTGGATTTTCAAGATACGTCTGAGCTGTATGAGTTTTACTCGGCTGATAAGAATGACTATTGGTTTGAACTGGCTGCTCAAACTACACGTTTCCCTGCCAAAGTAATAGCTTCTCATTTTCTGTATAGTTCCTTCCTTGTGTTTCTTGTAGAAGAGCAAAGCACAGAAGAATTAGCATTCCAACATTAGTTTTCTTTGAAGATGTCCTAGGTAACTATTTCCCTTGCCTAATAAGTTTTAATCATAAATATCTAATTTACTCCACTCTTCCTGTATCTAACTGTGTATTATCCTTCAATGTCAAGTGCATGCAGAATTTTCTTGCTGTAAGAAAATGAACATTTTGGTACATGCAAGAGTGCAGCGCATTTTATAAATAAATATTTTTAAAATTGTTATTTCTATTGAAGAATAGGAGAAATGGTCCTGACTGGAGGCTCTGTAGCTTTTTCAGATGTACCTATTTAAAATGCAAATTTGCAAATGTCAGGGTCTCCATCTATAAAATGCTTCTTTAAATGTTCAAACTTTTCTTTTTCCCTCCCCAGAAGATTCCTGGGGATTCTTTCATTCAGATCACCTTTCAATTTTTAATTTACTTTATTAAAAATCTCAATAAATCATCATATTGCCAAGTTCTCTGACTGGAATTCATTAACATATCAGAAGATAATTTATCAGTCACATCTCATATATTGCTTCTCATACATCAATTTGTCATTCTTGTGCTTTCATTCTCCTTTGTAACAAGTAAAGAATTCTTATCTCATTTCAAATTTATATTAATAAAGGACATGTAAATTTTAACTACTTAAAGTCTTCTAAATGCTTAAATCAGTTGAGTTTATACATACCTAACTTCTTAACTTTCCTTTTGATAAATGAACAACGTTTTACTCTACCGATGTCTCTAAAAGGGTTAAAATCAAAGATCCATTAAGGCTGGCAAAATCTTGCAGTAACTATAGCACAACTAAGAACTTTGAACTTTAGCAGTATTAACAGTGTCAATAAAGCAAGACTCACGTTTTTCCATGTGATCTCGAGCAAGTCACTTGGCTCTCCCTGGCTCCCCGGGGTTTGCTGTAGGACACGCCAAGGGGGTGCAACGGTGCCACCTGAGCTGCAGTGCTCACCTTGGCACAGGTGGGGCCCCATGCTCAACAGCTACCCCAACAACCTCAGCACTTGGCAGGTCCAGGTTTCTCCTGATAGTCTGGGTGACAGAAAAGAGCTACTGCAAAATGAGAGTCAATCTGAAGGCTCCAGATATTATCTGCAGGAATGGAGGTAAATTTTTCAAGATTCAGTTACTGGATACAAACTAACAGTAGATAGGAAAGAATTCCACAAGGATTAGCAACTGGAAAGTCACCAAGAGCCTTCTATCAGATATAATACTGTCTGAATTTTCAAAAACATAAAAAGCCAATTCTTGTGTGCAACAATTCTAAGATTGTTCTAAAACAGTCCCATTGTGAAGCTTCTTTGTAACATAAAAAGGGGACTGATTCCATAAATGCCTGAGGAGACCCATCACTGAGGATAATAAAAGCCATATGACTAATTCTACTTTCACTAGAATGAGTATAAAAGAATTATGGAATAGAGACACCAAGTGGGAATACAAAAGGTTGTAGATAATATTTCTCTTTTGGCAGGACCATATATATAAAAAACAGTTCTTAGCAGCTGTGAGCACTGGTGAAGATGAAATTCACCTCATGTAACTTCCAATGCTTGCATTAGAGTTACCTGCATGTCAGCTGGTTGTCTGGATTCCTTCAACAGGAGTAATATCCAACAGGGGAGCAAATATGCACTTTTCGAAAACACTTCCTCTGACCTGTTTTAGACATTTATTTCAGATAAAATAGATTTGAGATTGTCTCCTAAAAATATTTGTTCTCTCTTAACTTAAATCTTGAAAAGTGCTCATAAGCTCATCTGCAGGTATATGCAGTGGAAGTACCTCAATTTGAATAGACGATCCAAACCACTGTCAGTGATGGCAACAGGAAAGTGCTTATCTACAAACCTCAATAAAAACAACCATATTCATCCCCACTCTAGCAAACAAGTAAGCTGTCATGACCATAAATAACACAAAGAGCATAAACAAGTGCTCAGCTTTGGAAAATCTTCTCTTCCATTCATTTATCTCCTATATTTATATACCATTGTGCTTTTGTTCTTGGAGCTGTATCTGATTTATCCAGTGATGTTCTATAAAGTACTTCAAAAAAAAAAAAAAAATCTTAAACTACTGTTTAGAACAGACATACACACAAAATTACAGATTAGAATCAGTTACTAAGTGATTTGTCTTAATGGTCTCCTGAAACAGTAAGTGCCAATGAATGACTATACTCTGGGGTAAAGTCCCTTTGTCCATTTAATTTCCCTGCAACTGCTTACTCTCTGTTTTGAGATGAGTCAAAGATCCAGCCAGCTCTTACTGGCTTCTTCTTACCTCAGTCAAATCCTTTGTAATTCTCCTCATTCACACTGAATTATCCCCTTTCTTCTTTTCCATCTCTTTTTTCATTCCTACTGTAACACTACCATACCTTTAACCATTTTCTTAACTCCTGTCTGGACTCTTTCAGCTCTATCTTCCTTAGGCAGCTGATAGAGAAGACCCTGGGATCACATACATGTACAGAAATACTAGTGCTAATTCCATAGTGAGGGTTTCTCAGGTTACCGGTGAGCCTGTGAGCTATTCATTCCTTGATCCTAAAAGTACTAGGTTCTCCTATCAGTTTGTAGGCTCTGTAAGTGTTCTTCCAGATTACAAATAATAGGAAATAGAATTTGTGAAAGTTCCAGACAACAGCACAAAATTGCACCCTCTCATAAATATACTGTAGTCGTGCAAACACACAAAGCAACAGCCTGCCATGGGAAATGAGCCGCGTCTTCGGGACCTGGGGGTCATGGGGGAAAATGCTGTGAACTACATGACAGAAAACGTGTGCCTATAAACCACAGAAAAAGCATTCCTGCCAATGCCAAGGCAAAAGCCTTATTTGCCTTAACCCTATAGTTTGACACAAGAAAAAACTCCTCATGCTTCTTGTCCACTTCCATTTTACAGGTTCAAAACACTCCCTTAAAAACTATTTGGTCACATTCTCATTTGCATGTCATTAGATTGTGCCGAGCTTAAAATTTTAACAGATTTCTGCAAAGCTGCTGCTAGGAAATAAAACTCCCTATTGAAGTGAAATTTCCACATCCGCTTTTATGCTTTAGCCAGAGACATTCACTATTAGTGCCATAACTTTAACAACCTCAGGCAAGGGATAAAAGTCCATTGTACATAAACAACATATCCAGGAATATCAATAGAACTATTTTTGCAAAGAGGAAATAAACGCACACCAGGCTGAGATCATGTGTGTGGGTACAATGGCCCTCATGAGCAATTGTTCTTTAAAATAGTTGCACAGCTACAGCACCCTGATTTTCCTTTGTTCTTTATTCCAAAACGGCCATAAGAATAGAATCATTAAATTTCTTTTTTTTTTAAACCATTAGAAATGTTCCTATGTTTACATCCATCCATCTAAATAACAAAAATCTTAAGGTAGTAGCAAAATTGCTAATTATTGTGGCTGCAAAGAAAATACTTTAAAATACTTTTTCCTTTAGCTGACAAAATTTTCAGTGTTACAATTGCAGCACAAGGATGACATCAAGTGGCTGTTCAAGTCAATTGCTCCACATTTTCTGTAACACTCTTGTGGAGTCTTCTTACTAACCCACTCCAAGTAAAAATAAATAGATCAACCAATCTCTTTGTTTTAAGTTCACTGCTTGCTTAGTTCTTTATTTCAAGTCAGCTGTGCTTTCTTAAGCCTCTCCTTAGAAATAAGCCTAGATACCTGACAAAACATGAAACCCATCTGTTTTTCATCTAATATCCCTCATTCAAGAAATCATCTATACATTCCTTTGGATTTAACTAGCTTGTTGAACTTTGTAATAACTGGCATAATCAGGTTTAGCTAGTCACACCTTTACTAGAGGAAGAAGAAAAATCATCTAAAACAAGCATCTTTGAAGGATGTTCTGGCTATTTAAAGTTTACTTTAATAGCTGAAAGATATTTCATAATTTAATATTACAGAGAAATAAAAATTGTGGTTTGTGAAAGAGAAGCTCATTTGGAACTGGAATTTATATTAAACCCCACCTTGATCCCAAACTATTATTCCACATAATCGCACTGATATGTTCTTGTTCAGGGAGAAGTACATGCAGTGACTCAGGCAGAACCAAAGGTGCCTGCAACTGTTTGTCAGTAATGTTTAGTGGCCATGGGTGTTCTGCCTGCCCTCCCCTTAGCGGGACACTATTTGAGCATCTCTTCTCTACACAACTGCCCATTTTCACAGATATATCTCAAATTTCTTGAAAGCGACCCTAGCTGCAAAAGATACTACGGGAGACAGTCCAATGGAGAGAAAGAAAAAGAAGCTAAGATATCATGAGTCATCGTGTAATCAGGTAAGCCTCACTTCTTGTAGAAGTTGCTTAAAGAAAAAAAAAAATACCTCATCATAGACATGAATTTCCAAGGCTGTTGAAGGAAAAAAAAAGTAAAAAATATATGTATAATATTTATATATATATATATCTAATATATATATATATTTAAAACCAGCCCCCTGGAGAACTGACATATTCATAAGTAATACAGATCTGTTTGTTTCCATTCTTTTGCTTCTTCTTCCAATGTCCTATATAAGTTAGCTCAATGCTGAAGTCACCCACACTACTTTTGTCCTTCCCTTTCCTTCAAGTCTAAATGTACTTTGAAAAATGAAACACTCTGAAAGTGCCTTGTAAAACCTACCTGAGGAGTTTCCTCCGAGCCCTGCCTTAGCAGCAGATTTTACCCTGCTTGCACGTCAACTAATATGCTCATTCCAACACTCAGATGACACGAAGCTGTCTAGTTCTGCCAAGAGTTTCTCTACGTTATCTTGTCATGTTTATTTAAAAGCTCTGATTGACTCTTGGAAGGATGTCTTACCAGCTATGAAGCCCCCCGTAAGCAGATCCATTCTAATTCCTGGAGAAGCTTGGAAAGGCCTCAAGGGAGCTCCCCATCTAGGAGAGCTGGGCTGCCCTTCAAAGTCTGCTAGTCACACGAACTCCCTGCGGGACTTCTCTAGCAAGACAGTCACCTTGTCTTCTCTGAGCTCTGGGGTTTCACAGCTGAACTTGATAAGGGATGACAGGTCCTTGTTGCAGCAGAACTCTGGAACTAATGAGCTTTTTCTAAATGACAGGCATGAAACCAATTGCATTTAATCTGTGATTTTAATGGTACTGGGTATATACACACATTTAAAATAGTATTTGCTCTCTGAATATCTCAGAAGTTTTTGCTTCAGTAGCTTCCTCCTATTGAAAGCAACATTAGAAAAATATTAACACTAGAAGTTTAGGCATCATCAGGATTAATTTAATCTTACTAGCAGGTACTAGAAATTTAGTAATCATTAGATTAATAATTTAGGACAAATAAATGCTTGGTTCTATTTTTGCTGAAGTTCAGAGAAGAAAAATGCAAGAGTTTTAACAGGAATAAACTTCTAATGCCAACATTTATAATACAACTTTTTTTGAATTAAAAATATAGTGCCATTTAGTAACATACTGTAAAACCAAGCATCTATAAGTAAAGTTCAGGCCATTATTTCACTGAATATTTCACACTATCACTAGCAGCTTAGTCTGACACCAGCTGGGCATATGTTTAGCTGAAATAGCTCACCTGGCTTTTTCTAGAGGTGCTCCCTTCTTCTCACATTCAGCTTCAGTAGCTCCTTCACAGACTGAAAAAAAAGAATAAAGAATTTAAGTGCTAAACCAAACTAAATGTCATCAGGAAGGCACTGACCATGAAAGCACGGGCCATACAACAGGAAAATGAGTATGTGTGGCACGCATCCAAAGCAGTTTATACCTGCAGTTTATACCTGCGTCTATCCAGTTTATATCTTCTTTAAATAGCATTTGGCAAATAAGTACAAACCTAATCACATATCTGAAAAAGACACTTTTCCAATTTAAAAGCTGCTGGACTGGGAAACACTTTGCATTAGCAGTTCCATTCTACATTATATAAATAATAATTAACAACTGCAAAGACTCCATTTCGATATAATCCATCTCTTAGTTACTACTTTTACTTAGTATTCCTGAGAAAAGCCAACAATCCTGCTGTTAAACTATATGCCATCAACAACAATATCGTTCTGTCCTCCTCAAAATCATACATTCAAATGCACATTTTTGTAAAGATTTTCAGTGATTGCATAATAGTGGCTAGTTCTTGGCATCTAACCATCTCAAGCATATCAGCAAAAATAGGCTCTGAATCATCTTCTCCAACAGCAGCATTGCCAGCTTCAAAACCTGTATTGTGCAGCTGCTCCAAAACTCGAACGTGACTAGAAACCAGCAAAATTAGAGCAGACTGCCTATCCGACCCTCTTTTGCCTTTTACAAGTGTATAAGATTTTATCCACTATCACCAAAAGATAAATCCCAAGAACAATGAGAACAAAACAAAATAAAAATCCCCTCAAATGATGTTGCGGATCATCTGTAACTGTAAGAAGTTGCAACTTTAAGTTGCAACAGGAAATCTATAAAGCCTTGCATTCATCTGAAGAGCAGACTGAAGGGTCAGCGCCAGGGTCCTGCTCAGCAGGGAGCACCAGCATTCCTAAATGGATACAGATACTTTGTTCACATCATGCCTTCTGCTGCAGCACTTAAGTGTAAGAAGTACAAGTATCGAAAGAGAGAGCAACATCCTGTAGAATCCCAGAGAATTTTGTCTGGAAACAGTTCAAAAGAAAGATCTGACCCTTTAGTATCGTAGCTTAAAGATAATGATGGAGTCCATCTGTATGTGGACTTCTACAGAACTAAAGAGAACAGTTATGTAAGTCTGAGCTTTTGGCAAATGTTGGCTATTTATATCGACTTGTATCATATGATAGTATGCATAAATGTTTTAATTGTTATAAAGATAGGGAAAAAATATGTTTTCTATTTCTAGTCCATTCTTTCTCTCTCTTTCTGGACAGTTTACATTGCGAGCACTAAAATTTACTACAAAGATTGTGATAAAGGTCTGTGGTGACAGCTGCATGGCAACTAACCCCCTATCTCCTGGCTTTCTCTTCTCATTATTATCCTGTTGCCCTAATTTATGAGAACAAGGCACGAACTTTTCAGTTTTGTTGTTTTAATTGAATTTGCCTTAATGATAACAAAAAGAAGAGTAAAAGTTTTCCCCACAACCTTTCTTTCTTATTTTAAAGCAAGCCAACCTAGGAATCTGCAGAGATGGCAGATTTTTCTGAGCTCTCACAGCTTTATCTTTAACATTGCAAAGCTAATCAAGTCGCATTCTGAAAATCTATGAAATATTACTGCCTGCTGCTAGGTTTAGTGTTGGCAATTACTTACGGATTTTAGATGGAGGAGAGAGAAGAGATATCAAGTCTATACAAAGCCTTCTTATCTAAACTTGGCAGGGTGCATTTTTACTATTAAATGTCCACTCAAAGGCTTGCTGTGTTGAGCTTTCATTTTTGTTGAGGTCATTATGTTCACACGAAAGCAGGTTCACTATCTGAGTTCAGCTCTTTTCCCCAAAAATATAAAGAAAGCAGTCATCTAAAAATGGAAGTATTTTGAAATGATGATGATGTGTTGGGGGGATGGGTAAGTGTTATTTTCAAGTTAGCTCCTTGAAACAGTTTCCAAAGCCACTACACAAATAATACTACCAAGGCAAAGAAAAAAGAAAAAGAAAAAAAAAAAAATAGCATAACTTAAATGTTTAACTGTAGACTTCTGGACCTGAATCTTTTCTTCTTTACTTCAGCAAAATTCCCCTTATATTTATTCAGCTAGAATAAACTGAAATAAATTTGCAAATTGAGGTTGCACTGCAAGCTCTAGTCTCTGGTCAGAAAATCTGAAATGCTGCTCCATTAAACTGTGTCTTTGTCACAGGACCCAAGCACAAAGCAGTGGGCATTTGCTGGCACTTCATAACCTATCATGTGCAGCCCTTGTAGCCCCAAGACAGTTGTCCTGTTTCTGAATTTCTTGTCAGTTGATCAACAAAAATCAACTCCCTCCATATAGTAGCTCCACATACACTTTTTGTTAGCTGTTCCCTTGCTTTAAATTCAACGCAGGCACTACAGACGTGACAAAAACAAGAGGCAGCAAGCATCCAAGGCGGAGGAGGTAAAATTGAAAAGAGCCTGCTGCTACCATGGAGTAGACATCTGGTATCAAGAAGTGTGAACTTGGATAAAGGCAAACAGCACAGATTAAAATTGATAGCTATGTGGCAGAACCTCAACAGAAATGTACTCTTCTGGTAAAACTTTTCATTCAGTTCACTCAATATGCTCATATTACCTTTTCACTAATTGAGCTTCTCATCTGCTGAAAGTGCAATCTGTCACTGTGCTGGTATATGAGAGGTATGGAATATATCTTTGAGGTTCTTGATCTTAAAAAGAAAATCCTTTGAATGAAAAAGTCAGTCTCAGATTCCACAGCATATCTATGGCATTTCAAAGAAAACAAAGTCAGAGAACTCTAATTAACAAGAGCACTCTTGCTATTTAATCAGCTAATGACTTCAGATACCCTCTTCAATTCATACTTCCTAATTTGGCATCCTCCATGCCATCAAAACTCCTGCTACAATTTTCTTGTCCTTGCATTTATTTGAATCCTACAAACTGGCCGTATTTTAGATGTTTTAACTTGCTTATTATCAGTAGGACTTTGGAACAGCATCTGTCACCTTCTTATGATGTTTTATTTTCATTATTTTATTTCCTAACTCTTTATCTCTGAGATTTACTATATAATGAACAATCACTTAGAACAGTGGCCAGATGGTGACTGATGGGACCGATGACTTCAGTGTTACCTAGCTTTTTTTTTTTTTTTTTCCTTAAGAGATAAAACATTTTGAAGATGCTGCTGGGAAATGCAAAGCCCCAGAGAGAATTATAAATGCCCTCTTGTTGCGTCATTTATCTTTTAACAGACCTACGGACACTTATGATTTATTTCTGATCTGAATTTGGACACAGCAAAATATCACGCTTAATGTTTATTTCTAGATGCAGTAGCAAGAGACTATTCAAAATACATTATTTTAAAAAATAGATTATTTAAAAAAAAGAGTATTCAAAATAACCTTCTGAGATACTAGAGATGGCTATTTCATTTCCTTAGCTACTACTCCATCTAGTGATAGGATAATTTACAACAGTCATCATTTATCGTTTAGAAATTTTAATACACCGTGCATTTTCCTACAGGTTGAGGACACCCTTTCCAAAATCTTTGCTTCTTGTGTAGGAGCCCATGCTGCTGTGCAGTTTTGTTTATATGCAGCTTTGAAAGTTGACCGCTTTTGTGGCTTCCCTATCAGCACACACTTGAACATTGACAGGATCAGAAACCCCAGGGGCAGAGAAAAACTGTTCATGAGAACGAAAGTAGCAGTTTGTGATATACTCAGCTTCTGGCAAATTTTCCTTGAACAGGTCCTGGATTCATGAATGCCATGGTTAGAAAGTGATTCATAATGATTTATAGGGAATATAAATAATGAAAATAGCCACAGTCAAGTAAAGGGAGCTCATCACTTTCTCATTTCCATTAACAAGAAGTACCCCACCTTGGTTTGAAAAGTAAACCAAAACTCCATCCTACCTAATATGAGACTACAAAGTAAGAAAGCAATCAGAGAGAGAATTGGCTCCTAGGACATTACTGGAGGTTGAAGCTCAAACTGCAACAAAGCAGACAATTGAAATCATGATTACTTATTTCTTTGTAATTTGACATCTTTAAATCAAGAATTAGCTAGAGTCCAAAGATATTCCTTAATGCAGAGGAAGAGGTAATAGACGGTAGTTTTATTTCCAAACTAACAAACCTGTAATTTTCTGCAGTTATGTGCATATGCATCATTTAAAAACAAGTTGTCTGAAGTGTAACGTACATGTTAGGCTACATAATTAATAATTTTGTCACATGAAGTGATGTGTTATCAAGGCTCAATACCCCCATCCTCAGCCTTCCAGAAAACTTCCCTGTTTTTAGTCTCAGTTGGATCAGCTCACTCCCCATGTGGTCTTTCAATTCCTAGCACTTCCAGGTTTAATCCACCAAATCCATCCAGGAAATACAAATCCCGTACCACAAAATCTCATACGAGCTAAGAATCCCACACTTGGCTATCAGCTGTATTCCGATTTGAATCCAATTGCTGATTCAACAGCATATAAAAAGCCTTCACACGGAGTGTTATGGGACAGCTGATGTGTTCACCACAGGTTACCACAGGGGCCTGCATTACCAGCCACTGAGGGTTCAGGCACAGACAGCTCCATTAATTCTTTCTTCACAGGCTCATCATCATGTTTCTCCAGTTCCTGCTGCAGGCTTCTAGGCCCGATTATTATCCTCTTTTTGAGAACTTTCTTGATTATCTACCTTTTTAAAACCTTTCTTAAATGCAACTCATTCCCTATTCCACATGATCTGCTTCAAAGCCTGTGATGGGGTGACTGAATAACTAGAATGCAGATGAGATGTATGTCAGCCTGTCCGCCCCTGCCCTCAGCATCAGGTCATCTGATCTTATTAAGCACACAGTCTTTGGAGGGGAGGAAATTGTACAATAAGCACCTTGAATGTCATTAGCTTTATAGGTAGACAAACACTCTGTTTTACTAGCTATAACCCTGTTCTCGTTATTAAATGAAATACATAGAATTTAATTCTTCTGAGTTTTGACTTAATTCTGTCCACAAAATAAAACATGGTAATTTAGCACGAAGGCAATCCTATTAGCAATACAGAAGTAATCTCAAGCTGATTCACTTAATTCTATCATCTTGAAAATCCCAGACAGCTTCCTTCTGAAAGTTTTAGCCCTAGATAAATTTTACTGCAACAATGCAATCAGGCAAATGTGCCTCTGACAGTATTAACTATGCAAACTGGAAAGAAGGAAATGCAAGTTGGACCTTCTGACCTAAACAGCGTATTTCCTTTCTTCACAAAATCTCTTCAGACCTAGACACTATTAATAAATACATGGACCCTACCTCCCCACATGCAGACTTTCACAACACATCATTCCAGCCATCTGAGCAAACTGAAAGGAAATGCTTCTAAAGTCATAGAAGTCATAGAAAATTAGGCATCATTAATTAGACACTGACTGCCTCCAAACGCTGAGGCCAGGCTGCTGAGCAGACCTGCTTTTGGTACTGGCTGGCTCATTACCAACGCAACCAGGCTGATGGACCACTGGCCATTCTCAGTTATGCTGTTTAGAGACACACTGGATTCAGCCTTCACATCTGAGGAAAAAGATTTCAAGTAGTACAAAAACCATGCATTTTTAATTCTTTTCATTAAATCATCTGCTATTGCCAAAGCAAACCAAAACAAACAGACAGAAAGTATTGGAAGTAGGGATCATGCTCTTATTGGTGAGATTATTTTTCTCAAATTCCGTAACTGGCCAGAGCTAGCAAAGGAATTGGGCAGGTGCCATCAGAGCAGTGCATATCCCAGAACCAGTCCAGGAAGGAGGAACATAATGAAAATGTTTAATTCTGAATTAAGATAAAGATTATAACTAAGAACTTCTTAGGAAAACCACTGTCCATTGGAAGAAGAATAGCATGGGATGTATTTAAAGGCAATGGAGGTTGAGCTAACCAGTAGTTTGTCACCGCCAGAAGGTGGAGACGTTGTTCCTCCTCCTGCTCTGACTACGAGCACTACTCTTCCTCCCTATTTCATGCTCCGTTTGCACGGGCTGTCACAGACACCACACCCTGCACTGAGCCAATTCAGCCTGCTGATGCAGAAGAAACCTAACTTAAAGACAAGAAAGGGAAATACTTCGTTATGGTTTATGTAATTAGTTAAGTGCTAAAGCTCGTGCAAGGGTGGGATCACGCAGCTACGAGGAGCTGAGGAAGAACTTACCCATCCTGGCAGCAGCAAGCTGTTAGACAAGGGCAGCCATGAGGTGTAACCTTATCCCCAAGCTGTGCTTCCAAGTCAGGCTAACTGCTCACATGCAGCTCCTCTTCCAAGCAACCCACCAATCCTTGCTTGGTTCTGGTGCTCGTCCAACCAGTGCACAATCCTAAGGGAATGGCATTCCCTTTTCTGTTTTATTGAATGACTTGGCTGGGTTACTCTGCAGAAACAAATCAGGTCAGACAAGACATGCTGGAACTGACATACGAAAGGGGGCAGGAATGTCTAATAAAGGATTTGTAAAAGCTATAACTAAGTTCTTGTAATAAATAAATAAATAAATAAATAAATAAATAAGTGGCTCCACATAGGTAATTGTGTATATGATTGTAGAACACAGCAACAACAGAGCCACTACAATGAGGGGTTTTTAACCTCCAGTAAATAACAGCTAGAAATACAATCACCAAAACTATTTTAGCTTATTTGCAGATTGGCTGTCTTCCTACATTATAAAAATAAATAAAATAAAAAACACCATGAATACTACCATCAAAAGATAAGAATACCTGGAGATGCTTAATTTTTGGTATAAACCTGAATATTTTATTCATGAGAAGCTTTGAGGTGCAACATTAAAGACAAAGCTCTTCCATTCAAATGAAGAGGACGTTCAGCAATGGGCAATAGTGAAGTAGCCAGTCAAAGAAAAATCAACTCGACTGTGACCACATCTGGAGGCGAGAAAGCAATTTACGCTCCTTCAAACCCTACAGCTATTCAGTTGTCACCGATTTGCTGCAACTGATGGCAAATGTGTTAGCTGGTTTTGAACTGGAGCTAACTCAGGTGTGATGCTGGATATCACAGCTGTGCTCAGCGGTGACACATGCTGTTCCTCCCCCAGGTATAGCTCAGGGTTACAGCCGCCCTACATACAATGAACCAAATGAACACCATCCCACAAAGATTAACCTTCGGGTGACAACAGACCTGAGGAGGTCTCTAGTCCAACCTCCCTCTCAAAGCAGGGGCAGCTCTCAGATCAGATCAGGTTACTTGGGGTTTTATCCAGCTGGGTCTTGAAATCACTGAGCACAGGGTCTGCACAACCTTTGAGGGCAACCTATTCCAATGCTAACCCAAAACAGCCCCAAACAGCAGCTCTTCCCTTTCTGCAGCCAGACACAATTGGGCAGTTTAGTACCAAAGGATTTTGGTTTTGAAAAAGTCTGAAGTCTGTATCTGGCAAAAGCAAAAAGAAATAAATTGGATAGTTTAAATCTAAGGAGCTGAGCTGCCACTTTTCACGTATGGCGGCAACACTATAGGACATACCAAGAGAAAGGACACAGTTACGTTTTTAAAAACGCTGGTAACTTCTTTGCCTTTATTTCTCAGAGACAGATCACCCAAGATTTTTTCTAGTTTTCTTTTTCTTATCTGACCTGCACTTTCGCGATGAGAGGTGAACTGAGAAATTTTGAGGAGCTGTTAGTTCAAGTAACATCCCTAAACTGCTCTGTCTTGAAATTCAGAGGACTGTCCACCTGCATGAAACAAGAGTGAAAATAGCAGGTCTCAAGTATTCCATTCAGCAACATCAGACTGTATTTGTAATAGGGTTAAAATAAACTGGCAAGATCAGAATTAATTTGATCTTATAGCATTCAGCTGTATGAAACATATAGAAACGTTTGTATGGGATTACACACAAGAACTCCTCCTCGGCACCAGGGTCCCAGTCAAAGCTGAAATGAAAGTCCAGAGCACTCAGAGGACATCTAAGCAAACAATTTCCCTTTAAACATTTTCCAATTACACAAGGTCATCTCACGTACTGCCTGCTTTATTTTATCGGTCATTACTTAAATGAACATTCAGAATGAAGTCCTTGATATTTTCAGAATTCATCGCTCTAATTTGATCAGAAAATACATTACATAGGACTATTTCCAGAAATAAAAAAAATGGGAAAAAAAAATCTCATGTCTTTAATGAAAAGTAAGATCCTGTGAGCAAAGAGAAGCCATGTTTTATACTGAGAGGTTATGAACTAAGTACTGATATTGCTTCACATTTCTAACTTTGCAGCAACCGAGGATATGGAATACAGGGTTATTTTTTGCTCTAACACAGTTGCAGACAAGCAGTTTAGACTTCAGTGATCACAGAGCAATACAAGGTATCTACATGTGGAGGAAATATTACATCAGACAGAATAATTCCTAAGAAACAGCCTAGCAAGAGCCAGTAACTAGAAACTAACGAAATAAAAATATTTAAAATGCTACAAAAATGAATAATTTTTAGACAGTAATACAGCTCATTTTTATATAGTCCTGCATTTCATCTATATTTTGAGTTTGATTTGAGAAATGTTTTGCAATACTTTGGTAGAAATGGCATGAGAGAGAAGGCTTTTAAGATTATTAATATACTCAACTTTTCCTTATGAAAACGTCTTAAAAACTCCATTCTGCAAAAGAGAAAACTTTTTAGCACAAAACGTCACTGTTAAAATTTTGGTTTGTACATTTCTTAACAGCTTAACAATAATTAAATAAAAATAACTGTTTAAATGATCTATGTGTGGTAAAGAAGGAAATTCATTTTGTGTGAATAAATATTTTCAAAATAAATTCAGTGAAGACTTAAATAAAACAGTACAAATATACTAAAATATTAAAATATCCCAAACAGTGAAAGTCACTGAAGAAATGAAAATTTTGTTCAGTAACTATTTTTTAATATTCAGTCTGCCTTATCCCTATCTTTGCCAAAAATACCGTTCCAGGCATTATTCTGTTGTATTTTATGACAAATGCAGATCGTCCCACATACTTTAGAACTTAACAGAAAGAGTTAAGATTTGAGGCAGTTTTTAAACAGTGAAGGCTCACTGCATAACAGAGAAATATTTTTCTTCTTGCTGCTTATCAGCCTCTTTCAAAAAAAAAAAATGTTGCAGCAGATGGTACAGAGGCTGCTTAAAGATATTCTCAGCCACAGATACTGTCAGACATGAATTTCTCTTGTTCCCAAGCTAAAAATATTTAAAATGTTTCCTTCTTTTCTCCTTCCTCCCTCTCCCCTCATTTTTTGCTTAAGCAAATCATATCCCTTTTAGAAAGGGAAAAAGACTGTCAAAATGTGACTGAGGAACGGACGATTGATGCAGTCCTGAGCTGGATGAATTTTGGGGCAGTTCACACATTATTCCTTACAGGAATCCCACAGAGCAAAATGGAAAAAATGACTATCTGTGTAACTGCAGAGGGTCAGGAATCCCTGAATTTTAGGAGCCTGAAAGACAGTGGAAGAGATCTGAACAAATCTATGTGTACATCCGTAACAAAACCTTGTTCTTACATCTGTCAGAAAAATACCTTTGACTTCAGCGAAGGCAGAGGTTTTTTTTTTTTTTTTTTTTTTTCCCCTATAATGGCCATCAATTTCTATCTGCTCTTAGGACATTGGAAGTTTTTATTTTATTTTCCACATTATCCTGTATAACATGACCAGACTTAGGTCAATGATTGAACTATGTCATTAAAAGTTTCCAGAAAACATTTAAATGGGACCATCCTTTATTTTAATTCTTAACAAGATAAATTCTTTAAAATCGAATTAAATATTAGATCAACTCTCACTGCATTTCTCACTGTGATATGAAGGGACTAAATATCTA
This sequence comes from Nothoprocta perdicaria, assembly GCF_003342845.1. Classification (NCBI taxonomy): domain Eukaryota; kingdom Metazoa; phylum Chordata; class Aves; order Tinamiformes; family Tinamidae; genus Nothoprocta; species Nothoprocta perdicaria. The sequence goes on from NW_020454217.1 coordinate 2,580,287, forward strand.
TTTGAAAGCTGCAGACAAATCCTTCCCAAATGCACTTATTCTCCTGCAGTTATTCGTAATAACTCTCCTCTGTATCTCAATCACTTTCAGAGTGAGAAAAAGTAACTTCTAGTTAATCTTGACTCCTTAAAAGACCCAGGCGTTTTCACTTGTCTTTTACACTGCCTTTTTCTTGCACACTCCTTACTACAATGTCTCTGTTTCAGTGCTAGAAGACACAGAAAAATTTGTTTTTCATCAGAATGTCAAAACTGTCCCCTATTATCAAATGGCTAGGTGGGAGTTTTCAGAGTTCAGACTTCAAAGGTTTAATCTCCTCCACAAGAGAGAAGTCACATCCTGATTCAGTAAAAATTTTTTCCTTTAAAAGTTATCCAAAGAAAGCTTTGAACTGACACTACATCTATAGAAAAAATACTTACATTGCAATAAACCATAGCAGTTCCTCTATAGGGTTTCTGTAAATCCATATACACTTAATTTTATAAACTTCAGTATACACAGAACAGATGGCTTTTAATAATAGCAATAATAATAATAATAAAGTTCCAGAACAGATTTGTACTATTTCTACCCACAAGAATATGTTAAAAAGCTGAACTGCTCTGAAATGGTTGAATTAGCTCTGGAAGAGTCCTGGAATAAACACAGTCACACAAACACAGCTCTTAGCCATCCTGCTGAACTGCGGCTGCAGGATTAGGGCAGTTTCTATGGAGTTGAACAGGAGCTGCTCTTACCACACGAGGGAACTTCTGGAGTGAAAGCTCTGAGGTTTTGAGGAATGGGCCTGAGTGCCTCATACACACGGGCCAAATTTCAGGCTTCTGAAAATCAGACCTTAATAAGCAGATTCTGCTCTATGAGTGTCTCAGGAAAATGGGGCCTCGAGGGCAGCGGCAGAAGAAACATCCAAAATAACCAGCAATTTTCTTAATATACTGGCCTTTGTTGCTTATCAGCAGGTGTGTATAGATCCCCACAAGTTTTATTTGTAGTTCTAATTAACTTAATATTTTCCAATTTCTTGCTATTTTCCCTTCTTTGATTATTATGATTTTGGTGGTTTTGATTGAGTGGTCTAGATGTGTATTTTCATTCAAAGTAGTACATTTTCCTGATTAAGAATATACATCTACCAAAACTCTGCTTTTGCACATGGTTGGAAACCTAAATTCAAGCCTGTGTTCTCTGATCCCACAGCTTTGAAAAAGCAAAAATAATTTTTTTCTGGTTTTAAGCTGTGCTTCCTCTAAGGATATATTCTCATGATAATAGAGGTGCCAAAACTGGACTAAGAAACATTTGCCCTTTCTGTCAAAATGTCTCTCTCCGCCTTTTTGCTTTTGGACATATCAGATTCTTCGCTAATATTGTTCAGTTCATCAGAGACATGCAGCCTCTACATATGTAGTGATTTTGAATGAGTTTGCAAATGTGAGAAATGAGCACTAGTGCCATGCAAGCAACAGAAACGCACAGCAGACACACACGTAGTAAAAGAGAAAGTGAGAGGGTTAAATCAGCTGTCGCTGTCTCATAACTTCAGCCTCAGTTCCCTAAATCAGCAGGAGATACACAGAGGTGAATAGCTGCTTATCAATAACCTAGTTTAGCAACTGGCTTGCTGAGGGCTTTGGTAAGTAGTAGAAACCTGGAAATAGAGGAAGTTGCAGCCAGAAAAAACAAGCAAGGTCAGAGCAAATTCTACCTGTCAATAGCTGCAAAGCGTTAGATAAGTTCAGCAACCTCAAAGAGCCAAGAGTTGGAACTGTCCTGAATTTTCAGTCTAAAACAGATTGTTTTGTTCAGGGAGCTAAACTAGGGGAAAAAAACCCAAATCCCTCACACAGCAGAACTTTCTGATCCTTGTCACAACTCAATTAAAAAAAAAAAACTGCTGCAAAGCTGGATAAGCTGGACACCTCACTACTACCCTGTTTGTTTCTTTGATGTAGACGATAACCTTCAAAATAAGCAGCATCAAAACATTTACTAACTTTAGAGATAGAAACCTCAGGGCAAAGATTATAATGCTTTTTTTTCATGACTTAAGTAATATTCAGGATCTTATCTCAAGCTACATTTGCATATGTACTTCTTATCATGAAGATCAACTTTAACTAGTTACATACCTGTAGTGGAAAACTGGAGCACTGCTGTCAAACTGCCTGACACACACTAACCTCTAACACAGACATGATTATTTCCATTTTCACAAAAATTCGCAGATTGACTTCATCCCCATGTACTTGTCAATTATTCACCTCAAACCAGGAAACTTCAAGGAAAATATAGAGAACTATATCTACATAGGAACGTCATGTGCTGGCTACCCCAAGATAGCCAACATACAATAGGAATATTTTTTTCCAGTAACAACTATCAAAATGGTCTAATAAGCTATTAAAAGTTTAATCCAAACCTAGCAAATACTTGCTAAACCTCCCCTATTCTCAAAGCAGAAATGTAGGATAACACTTCAATGCTTCTTTAAACCTAATATTAACAATAAGGATCCTGTACTGGTTGTGATTCACAACATATAGACAAACTACAGTAAATTAGAAGGTACTATATTTGTACCCAGAAATTTTAGTACCACTAGGTCTGTTGTAAAATCATGGCAAATAAAATTTAGCTGCCTATAATCAGTTAAAAACTCCTGACCTCCTCATATCCATAACTTTAACACTGTGTCATACTGTTTTCACAAGAATGCTCTCCAAACAGTTTTCAAGGTTAATTTTGCTGTTACTCCCTCTGGCAGGGTAAGAAGATAATTCTGTCTCCTTGCTAATTTCTTTCTCAGCAGCTTGTTTGATATCAGTAACTTGTACAAATGCTAAATGAAGTTTTGATCCTTCGTCAAGGCCACCATTTGAATTTTTATGTCTCTAATCCTTCTTAAGCAAATACTGATATTTCAAAGGATGTAGAAAAAACACAGGACACTTATTGCTAGTAAGTTTGTTGAGAATGCTGTATGCCTTCAGTTACAACAGTCTAGGCAAAGCTGCTGCATTTTCCCAATTTTGAGTAATTAAAACTGAAAAGGATTTCACGGAATCTGATCAAAAATAAGTACAACTGTGGCAATATATGAGGGATGAGGGGTGAAAATGTTAAGCACAACATGAATGAAAAGCACAAAATAAACCATGTAAGCCATAGACTGTAATTTATAGATCATATCCACCAAGGAGTTTTTTCTTCTTTGTATTACTTCTATTAGCAATCCTACTGAAATTAGACTATTCTTTTAAATATCAGTATGTAAAACTCAAATTTGGGGACACAATGGGGACCTCAGAAAGAGGTGTATTTTTTATAAAGTCAATAATGCATATCAATATGCAGAAAATGCAAATCAACAAGACAGAAAATGTTTAGAGCTTAGCAAGAAATAAATGAATCACAATACTAGAGGACCAGATTTCATATTGAGTACTACTCTATCATGAAGCACTTCTTTTCAATTTTATGAGCCATGTAGTAAGATACAAAGCTTTCCTTAAACTGATTGCGTAATTTACCAATATTATATATATATATATTAGAGTAGCAATAACAATAAGAAAGCAAAGAGAAGAGCAAGAGAAGAAATCAACGGCAGTTTAAAAAAAAAAAGCAAACATATATATGATTTTGACAAGTGGCTTGTGCTTGGACACAGCCAGTTTAGCTGTAGACAAAATAAACAAATTTAGATATTAAGACCTAGCTTTAACAACAGTACTATATATTCATGACTCCCTGACAGTTGCAAAATTTGAACAAGCTGTCAAATGTTAAAATATGCGAAGTTCTAATTATTGCACAAAAGCTGCTGGGCCTGCTGTGGTGAGGCAACATGACTTCAGCCCATGATTTCTACATTTCTACATGATTTCTTACAGCAGCTGAGGATTTGGTCTACAGCCCTGTGCATGACTTTGCATCTGAGGCTAACACATTGTTTGAATGGGCTACCACCATTTTCTAGGAACTCTTGGGAAAGAGGCTTCCTGAGTGTTTTCCAAAGTCAGGAATTTCTTTATACTAATTAATAAGTAACAATAAAACCATGCCTATTAACCCTCAAAAGTAGCACACTTTTCTATGGGCAATATTAAGTTATATCTTTCTGCACAACCTAAATGATTCTTTCTCCCTATATGCTCTCAGGTACTGAACGAGCAAGTTTGGATAAGCAGGAAAAAAAAAATCTAACTGCCAGAAGAAATCTTGTAAGAAAATCCACATTTTTAGAGGCCAAAGAAATCTTCACGTTTTATTAACATCTAGGTATTTTTCACGCAAATCAGAAGTACTTCCTTTTACAAATGTTTATCCAACAAATGTGTAGTCTTTTGAAAATGTCATATTGCTTGGGATCAGTAAAGCAAACAAATGGCAGTGGAACTGATCCACACTTGGAAATGTTTTGTATTAACACAAGGCCTGCAGCTGATGGACCGACACGGAGCTACAGCAACAACAGAGAAATAAAATAACAACAAAGGTCTTGATTTCAACACGCTGTTACACCATTTCCTACTCCCTTACTAGTGGGGAACACAGACTAAACAAAGTGCAGGGGGGAGTTGCACACAGATACAAGTTAATCCAAGACAGGAAAAAAAAAAAAAAAAAAAAAAGTCATTTTTTTATTCTGCTATTTGTGTTTTGAAGCTATAGTTCTGCTAGTCAGGCTGCTTTCACTGAAACAGAAAATCCTTATTTCTCCTTATCTCCCTCACTCCTTGCTCTGCTGGCTAAAAGGTGTCTTTTGTGAAATTAATCTTCCACTGAAAGCTAACTAGTGAGACTGACCTGGGTCTTGGAGGAAGGGTAGACCTGAATGTCTTGGCCACCTCAGGGTGAGCACCAGAAACACATCCCTGGGTGACGGGCAGCAGCGAACTGGAGGACTGTCTCAACCGATGTCTTGAAGCTGAATCTTCACACATTTCTAACTAAGCCAGTTACAGATTAACTTGTAGCTGTATCTTCCTCTACTTCCACAAACATTAATAGGAAGGATGAATTTTGAACATGCTGAATTTTTAGTATTATACTGACTTTATTAGTGCTTGAGAGTTATTAATGAAGCCAGTGAAGTCAGCTGCAAAGACACAAAGACACCTCTACTTCCAAATACATTTGGAAGAGGTCGGTATATTTTTGGTAGAGGTACAAGGTCTTGGGCTAGCCTGTCCTCCCAGTCATAATTCTGCAATAAACTGCATTGCTTAACAGCCCTTCCCAGGCAGTGTGGAGCAAGTTGCTTGTCCTACAGAGGACACAGACACTTAGTAGCACTTGAGCTCTTCACCCTGCGTCCTCACTGATAGTCTGCAGAAGACACCAACATACAAACCCATTTTGCAAGCTTTTATGTATGCTTGAGATGGATCAGTTAACACCTGAATAATACAGACTATAATTTAGTTCAGAGATACCATCTGTGCAGAGAAAGTTGAACCTTAGCAACCCAGAGCAGCCTGCTGTGCAAGACAGATCTGCCAACAGCACTCCAGCTTATGTTCAAGTTCTGCCTATAGAGCACCCATACAAACAAATATATAGTGGGAGATTTTGTCTATGCATAAGTATTTAGAACATAAAAACTAAACTTTCCAGCAAATTATGATCCCAAATTAAATCTTTAATTAATACCAGGCCCTCTTCCTTTGAAGGAGTGGCAGGGGGACAGTTTTAAAAAAATATTCAAATTGGCAAGTGTATCTCCCAGAGGAATTTAGAGGGAATCAGATGCAAAATTAATTTTAATTAAATTAGTTCTACTAATTGTGCTAAATTCCTAGTAAATCTGTATGATCAGGCTAGGTTTCAGCTTTGATTTGTAATTCATACTTTAACTGGAGACAATAGCAATAAAATAAATAAATAAAACTCCAGAAGGCTCTAAAGTCCAGTATTTTCTCTGGGAATCTTTTGCTGACTTAAGTGAATCAGATCTTCAGATAGGAGTTTACTCCAATTTAGTTTCAAAAATTGCTTCCTCGGTTTGTTCACTCTACTTGGCCCAGACAAAGAGCTCTGAAGGCCAACTTCAGTATCTTGCATTCTTTTAGCAGCTGATCCTTGCCAGATTCATTCTTTCAGACACAAAATATGCAAGGTTTATTTTGAACATCTTTGACCATCACCATTCATGTCTGTAGCATACTTTTTATAAATATGTTTCAACTATCTGGATGGGATTCAATAGATCTTTGGCTTAAGACAATTTAATAAAGAAATGAAGAATAGAAAGATGTATCTTGTTATACAGCTAGAACTTGATATTTGCAAAGCAGAATGTACTGGCCTTCGTGCTTATATAATGTTTATATAAACAGATCATTCTATGTAAATGAACATTTTTACAAGAACCACTCACCACTTTCATGAATTTAGTATATTTTTCCTGTAATGAACTTGCATTCATCCTACTTTTAGCAAAACATCTAAGACTTCAGGCATGAGGATTTTCAGTGAAATAATTCACTTTTTTTGATATTGAACATGAACAGAATGTTACTACAAGGAACTTCTGAAGTCTAACCTTACAAGTAAATATGATACAAATTTTTGAACTTGTTATGCTTTCCATCATAAAAATTACCTTTAATGCTACAAAAACTTAATTACATTTATTTGACCAGTCTACAATGTCGCGACAGAATTGAGAGTTGATAATCTAAGCCATAATTTAAATTCATCAGTTTTATCGAGATAACACTCAGCAGCTCCCCCTGAAAGCAGTAGCAATCTACTGCTTTTTATTTGCTGAAATTTGCAGGGCTATACCTAGAGCAGCAGTCACTCAAAGAAGTTGAAAGAGCAGCCCTAATCAAGGTTGCCTTCTGTTAAGCACAAACAGAAAAGGCAATTCTTGCCTCAAAGAGTAGGTGAAAACAGCGAGACAATCTTGGTCAGTAGGATCATCACAGCAGCCTAACTATTGAGAAAGTTCCTGTAGGCATCATGGTAAAAGGTGAATTTTATCAGAAGAGTTGTAGAAAGATAATCAGAAAGCCTTGTGGACGTGTAAACAAGGTTTCTCCCAAGCCTAAATTGTAGAGTACCAAGGCAACGATTCTCCTTTGAAAAAGTAACAATGGCTGTTGACATCCTTGGTTAATCAGAGGGACGAATCAACATCCCAGGAGGGATTGAAAGGAGACCGAGGTACTGTTGATCGCATGTGAAAGGCCTTGAAAGCAAAACAAGTAACTCCTGTTTCGTACAATAATAATAATAAAAAAAAGGAATGCAGAAAGGCCACGATCCACTTCTAAATAATAATGTTATGCTCGATGCCAGATACTTCACAGGCCATGGGGCCACATATTAAGAAATATGAGCACTGTATCTCAAGAACACTTCCTAGAGCAAGAAAAATAAGTAATTTCATGCCTATACTACAAGAAGTATCTACAATTAGTAAAAAAAGAAAAAAAAAAAAAGCAGCTTAAGCCACTGTAACCCAAAGCACTTTTAGCATGTAACAGCAATTCTAACTCAGAAGTTTTCTAAAGACCTTCAGAAGGTACATTTTCATTGTACATATTCATAATTGCTTAGCATAATGACAGATAAAGACAGAAAGCAACTGAAATCACACATGCATGCCTGTATAAATACATCTAATCATACACTTAACAGGAATGCCACATTCATTGCAGATACCAGGTATCCTTACATGTCAGCTGTTTGAATTGCACCTATAGTCATCATTCTGCTGATCAGAAATACATTGAAGTGACGTTTTTTCTTCCTGCTCAAGGTCCAAATATTTGGGCTTTGTAAGAGACCTGGGTATTGACAGGACAGAATCCACGTCTGGAGACTGTAGAAGCCAAAAGCTCTGCTAAAAGTTCACTGTGCTCAAATAAAGAGCTCTTCTACCGCAACACTTTAGTGCAACAGCAAACCTCAGGATGTCTTCTACCTACCCAGTGTTTTACCATTTTGTTTAAAATTAGCATGAAGAAAATTCTCCTAGCAGAGCTTCTTCAGCCCTTATTTGCACACTCCATCAAGTGTTAATAAAGTGAAGTGAAAGGTCCAAATATAGGCATTATGAATAGACATTGCAATAATAGAATACTTGCATATTTTTAGGGGATTACAACCTCTGTGTGCCCCCTCAGCAATTCATTCTTAACCGATATAAATTTTTCCCCAAAAAATTAACCCAAGACAATCAACAGCTCTGCCTGAAATCCTCAATTTTTCTAATGCCTAAGGAAAGTGGTATTTTAAGTGAGGTTTTTTTCCAACATACCTCAATCTGTGCCACAAAGCCAGAAACTTTTAAAGTAAACATACTATAAAAAGCAATATATGGTATAGCACAAATAAGACATTCCCAAAGCAATAAACATCCTCAGGCTCATGAAGAAATAATTGCAAAAACATCCACACACAGAATTCCCCATAAATAAAATAAAACTTGCAGGTTTATGCTTTTAGGTTTTTATAAACAGCTTTCACGCTGTTTAGGGCACTAGCTGAGAAAAAGCTCTGGTATAAGCTGATGAAAATGTGTTCCTGAGCTTCTATATTCTTCCCTTCTGAAAACATATCACAGGATGGTTGGCATTTCTTGTCCCACTAATAATTCTAACTGCACAGAGAGGGTTAAAGCAATATATAATTCATTTATCTGTTTTTTTTTAAAAAAAACAAACACAAAAAACTTACAACCATGATTCCACAGGCATACTCATATGCATGGAGTCAAGTTTGCATTTTTTAATAGGAAAAGTTTCTTAAATATCAACATTTTTAATTGCAAATTGCACATTCCAACAAGCAATGCACAAAATATTAGTAACAAGAATCCTTGCAGGTATTAAAATTTCAGACTACTGTATTTTACTCTAGCTGCAGACTTTATGGGCCTTTTAGAGGAGAATCCAGATAGAGCACTTTTCAGCAATCATGCCTCCAGGTTAAAAGGGATCAGAGCACCTCTTTGCAATCAACATCAAAGGTAAAACGCTGACATTTTTGAAAAAGCAATGAAATGAGCATACTAGTCAAAGCTGCCTGCTCTGTTTCTCTCTGAGCTAAATGTATCATTTAATAAAGGCCTAATTCTACAATCCAAATCAAAGAGTTTGGATTATAATTTATCAGTCTCTCTGAGCATGTCAGCTGTACTAAGCATTTTCCCAGACCACAAATCACAAAATCATGAGACTGCTCCTGTAAACTTTAGCACACGAGTAATCCATCATCTAAGCAGCCACTCTTGTCCGTAAAGATGGAGTTATCACACCTGCTTCATATCTAATTCTTTATTGCCCATAAATTTTGGCTTATCCATTTCTCTCAAAATCCGTTATCTCGAAGCGTGGTGATGCTTTCACCCTGCCTGCCTAGATGGGCTCTGCAGGGCTCATTGCTAAAAGCGAAGTGCTGCCCACACCTCAGCTGCTAATCCTGCCACTTAGTGTTCAATCCTCCAGGTGACACGAACCACTCAAACGCATACTGTATATAAATGAACACACATTTATATATCAGAAGAGATATCAAAACTAAAACTTCCTTCTCCAATCTGTGAGAAGCTGTTCAGCACAGCTCTGAAGGGCCTCTATTTTTGTGCAAAATGGGTTTTCTATTTCCAGATGATATTATGTGCCTGACTGAAGGCAAAAGCTGAGCAAAGTTGAAGGAATCATTAGATGTTATAAATTACAAGGGAGACAATATTTGCTTGAGGACACAACTGGGCAGCTTCACACCAGAATCTTAGAACCTATCTGAAGAAAATAATAAAAATCTTGACTGTGCCTTTTGGGAGAAATTACAGTGCAATCACCCAAAACCAAAATAGTCTTTCCATTCTGACGCATGCTACACAAATCAGAATATAATGGCTACTTGTCATGACAGGAAGGAGCAAACTGAATGCAGGATTATAAAACGAAAATTAGGAATCTATGGAAAACTGGAAGTGTAACTAAATCTTCACAGTCAGTTCAAGAAAACTTAAAAGATATTATTCAAGGGTAAAAAAAATATTAATTTAAGCATCCAAGGCCCTTTTCTTTGGAAAAGTAAAAGGTATCTAGTTCAGAAATCTTAATCTGTTACAAGCTTTGATAAATCTGAAGCTGAAAGAGCAGATCAGCATGTAACAAACAGTACTGAGGCTACCTGTGACACTCGGATTTAATTGAACCAATTCCAATTTCTAGCTGATCCCTCCAGATCCCTAATATATAAAATATATCATCTTTACATAGGACCCAAACTGTTTTATAATAAAACTACTAAGACATCAACTAGAAAATGAGACATCGACTAGAAAGTGAATGGTTAAAGAATGTGTTAGCAAACAGGATTAAATATGGTGAAAGATATTTTCTAGCCTTGGCATCCAGCAGGGAGCCTCGCTGGTGTCTGGATAAGCAGAGCAAAGCCTTGTACACAGACCTTGATATCTCCCCAGTAGAGCCGTATTTGCAGTGAAGGACATTGACAGAGATTCTCAAAAACGTGTGCTAGGGGAGGGCTGGGGGGGAGACAGAAAATACACTGCAGCCTTTCAGAACAAGAAGTCCTCTCCCAGATTTACATTTTCCAAAGCATTGACGTATGTGAAAGAAAACACAGGCGATAAATTCTCATCCCCAGTGCACATTTCAAGCCATCACTTTTAATTATTCCTATCAGTCCTGTTGTCCACTGCGCTCTCATTCCTGCCTCCCCCAACATATGAATGATACTTTCCAAGTTTGCAGCAGTTTTACAAAGTGGTGCTTTTGTGCACCCAACTTGCAGGTGCAGCAAAGACCTTGGCAAGGGGCAAACTGATTATCACTTACGAAAACAGTTACTCCGTATTGTTCATACTTCCTCAAGGTCTTGAGCAAAGCATAAATTCTCATGAAAACCAAGTTATTGCAGTCAGAGCATCAGACAGCTACTAGGTAAGTCTTGCTGTTCTTTGCAGAGATCTTACAATATTTTGTAATCTGTAAACATTTTTCCCCCCTCTCTCTCTCATCTATTTGTTGGATAATTCTAACTGCTATTTTCCCAGCTTTTATTTAAAAGTACTTTAAATTTCATGCAGTACTTTTGATTTTACTCAAATGAAAATGCTATATTGTTACTGACTTGTAATTCATCTTCAGGTTGCCTATAAAGAGATGACTTCATTTTTTCTTTCTGAAAGGTCTGGGTTTTTGTATATATTTCAAATAGGAGATCACACTGAAGAATTCTAACGTTTAAAAATTTAAGTCTCTGATGGATCTTAGGTATTAATGTTCATTGGCTCTCGATTCTAGTCCTATTTTAGCTTGCACTAGTTTTTACACCCTTGTCATATTGAGTTCAAAAGAAAAAGAACTGTGTAAAGTTTGTACTTTTGTTGTGTCCTCAACCTATGTATTTATTTTCCAGGTTTATTCCTTGTACCGTGCCACAAGGGGATCTTGATTTGACTCGTTGTTCCTTTTTCCTATGCATATACTTCTTTGAGAATTGCATCTAAAGAGGCATAGGGCATGGGAAAATGGGGCGGCTGAGGTACTTCACCACTGAATGCGAACAGCGCTCCGGATGCCTGCGGAAAGGTCTACGGAACACAGATACCTGAAGAAATGAGAGCTTGACATGTGAAACTCATTTAACTGTCAAAAATTCAGTAGAAAGATACAGGCATTACTTATTCCAATATAATAGTTGAATGCTGGTTTCATTCTAAAATACTGATTTCATTTCTTATTATGGAAACAGTATTTAATCTTTATATATTTATCTGATCACTGTACTTAAGAGACCAATTGGTTTAATGTGCTGTCTAAAAGATACATGTTGCTAATAAGATACTTCTGGGGTCCTTGTTGGCATAAACCTCCCACTGAAGTAATGGGAATTTAGATATAACCAGACAAGGGACATGTCTAAAGGACATAACATAACAGGGACAAAAGGAGCAAAAGATGCTCCTTGGTCCCTGGAGCTCTTGGGTATCAGTCTTCACCTGACTCAGAGAGTCCTGTAACACAAATGCTCAATGGGTGTCAGCGAGACCCAGTAACACAAATGCTACCCTGACAGGTCTTGATAAATGGGGCTTGATCCTGCAAGATACTAAGTACTTTTATATGATGTAAAGAACCTGTGTTTTCACTCAAGTTAACATGCAAACTTACATATTTAATTAATAGTAAAATATGTACCACGTGCTAATTCTTGTTCTCTTTCTTTCATTCACAGATCTCTTGCAAGATCCTGCAGAAACTCTTGTTTTTCATTCATTAAAGAAATCACTAAACAATTTTTATATTTATACTGAATTATTTTTGTTTTGTCTAAGTGGAAATGTACTGTGTCAATTCAGGGTCAAATCTCATTGTAAAGAAGCGATGTAGCTGTGTATCCTGCATGTCAAACACAAATCTAGTATTTTTCAGTCACAGATCAAAAGTTTGCATTACCCTGTATCACAAATTCTAACAATGAGTGTGAAGTTTTCTGTTTACAAAAGGTCATTTATCAGTTTTTATGCTTCTCTATTCAAGCCCAAGCTAATATTTTAGGTCAGTATAAAGCTGCTTCACTTATCTGTAACATAATTGTGCCAGGAAACTGTTCTATTTATGTGTAATTATTTTTCTTATAATAAAACGCAATAAATAATGCATCCACCAATGTATCTTTATTCATTAATTCCATACTCAACACTTGTGATAAGATGGGAGGATGGAACTGAGAGATAACATCGTCACCGCTTTTCTTACCTTACTTGAGGGGATCAAAAGATTGCATATTAAAAAAAAATCCTTCAAATTATTGTCATTAAAAAAAAAAAAAAAAACTGAACTGCAGCACACACAGGGTGGGGAGGGGTGGGGAGGAGAAGGAAGGGCACATAAAAGAAATTAAAATGTAAATAAACAAGAGGCAAAACCCTGCACAACTCATATTTTCTCAAATTCCACTGAGATTTCACATTTATATCAAAGATTTAGGAAAAAAGTAAATACATCAGAATATTGTATATTTTATCTTTAATATATTTCTTGCACAATACATAAATTTAGTCTGTAACAATTCCCAGAAATTTGTGAAGCAAGATTACAACTGCGCACTTACTTTTTAAGACAGGGTTCACAATTTAAATGAATAGAAAATAGGAAGAAAATGTTAACTTGGCTATTACAGAAAACAAAGGGCAGGAGGTGGCCGGGGAGGGGGAGAAGTGTTTGCATTGGGGGAATATAGTTATAAATATCAAACCTAAGAGTAACCATAACAAAGCAAAAGACTGAAATGAAGAAGTAATTAAAAATGTCAAAGAGAAACATATTCATTGGGATTTTTTTGTAATGTAAATTTGGTGGCTGTTATAGAAAGAAAACTGGAACATCAGATGAATTACCTAAAGAAGCAAATGGGAAACATTTACACTCACTCATTTTGTTGTGGGAACCATTTCAGCTCGTTCACAAGGGGAGGCAGGCTATCCAAACTGATAAGACAAACGCCGATTGAAATTTTGGTTTTAAGTATCTTTTTAAAATTCCTTTGAGGAGTGTGACCCTATTTCTCACTCCTTAAATATCACTGATCAGCAATCCCAGGCTTCATGACCAAAACTAAAACTATAAACCATGACAAATCCCTAAATGTTTTCAGATTTCACATTTTCGGACCAAGTCCAAGAGGCCAGTCTTTGCAAGGCAGATATTTTAGAAATGGGAGAAAAAAAAAAAAGATAAAAATTAGTACAGATTCTGGGAGCGGAGCTAGAAAAGCTGGAGAAATTATAGGACATCAAAGCACATGTTAACTACAAGCACTTGCGAGTTCTTCCATTTTTATACAAATAGTGTTTAATTCCTTAAACAACCCCTACAATGCTATGCTTAAGCACTTGCTGAACACAGAAAAACAGAAACACAGTTAGGTGCAGGTGGACAGAGCTATTCCTTTATTCCTTTTTCTGTTGTGGCATATTGTTAAGGAACTTTACCTGGGAGAAGTGATACAAAGTGACAGCTAGAGTTAATCTCTTAATCTCTCTCTCTCTTTTTTTCCCCCCTCTTTCTTGCCCCACAGAGACTGTTGCTATAGGAGGTACTGGCAGCAGGAACCAGGCCTGAATGACTTCAATAGAAGCGCAGAACCCTAACTATAAATGTGCCTTTCACCTAATGAAAAAGTACCATCAAGGTGAACAAACAATTGAGTAAATAAACAGGAAAATAAATCGAAGGGCTGTAAATAAAGTATTAAGGTTTTTTTTTTTTTTTTTTTTTTTTTCACTACAGGTAGTTTATACTACTGCCTGAATTAAACGTACAATGAAAGTCTTTAGCTCCTACAGCTCATTCTGTTTATCACTCTTCAGGTAATTGGAGGGGCA
>NW_020454218.1:0-1606 GCF_003342845.1 Nothoprocta perdicaria
TTGTGAAAGGGAGGGTTAGTCAATGGTGGTCGTAAATAACGTTTAACAAAGAAGTTGTAGTCGTCTATAAAAACACAAATCTCTCCTCAAACAGCGCGGATCTCAGGACAGACTGTAAGAGGTCYGCCGCCGGCCGGCTAATAAAGCTTGCTTTTAAACCACCAGGTTGAGCGTGCGGGTGATTACTGGGATTACAGACTAACACTCACCTGCCTATGTGATGGGTGCACACCAGACTTTCTACTTACTCCCATGCTGGATCAGCTGGGCTAACAGCTTTCCTACAGTATTATGGACACGGGTAAAGAAAGGTTTATCTCCTTGGGGCAGTTGGGTGAGAGTCTATTGGATACCATCCCATGTAAATTCTCTTTTCTTTCCTGTCYTCCACAAGGAGGGGGACCATAAAGAACATATCTTTCCTGGCCGGTGTGGCCATTAGTAGCAGAACTGCTCTTCCCATTTCATTTGCTAGTTCAGCTCTGTAGGACACTGGTAATGAGAAAACAAAATAAATAACTCCTTAACACCCAGGTAGTTTTAAGAAGCGGCTATCATTTATTCAAAGCCCTGCTTGCAAGGGGAATTTCTCTTCCTAACATGCACACCATACGTGGTCTAAACCCAACTTCTAATTCTCTACTATCTACCTATGCATTAAATTTCTTAGAATGATCATCCCTAATCATTCTGTTTCCTGGAAGAAATCACAATATGCCCCMCTGTCACCTACATGCAGCATTTGTCCCTTTGGTGGTCCCAGGTGGCCTTATGAATCCCTGGTAATGCCTTTCTGGGTCCCTTCAATGAGCTCTGGGGTCATTGCCCGCCTTCAGAGCATTTCTTGCACATGCTCCTTTGGGTGCTCTTTCTGTTCATCTCTAACCAGCGGTGGCAGCTTTGCCCATCCCCTCTCATGAGGTACCCGCAAACGCAGCACAAATTATGTCCTTGGGTGCCTTCTTGCCTGGGGCTTCTCAAAATGCTTCCCCTCCTTGGAGACTTCATCCACAGGAAGATCTCCTGGGGAGTTTCACCTGGACTGTATAATGTCTGTAACAATTGTGCTTCCTGCTGCAGTACCGTTGAGAAGGGTATTGGACAACTTAGAAATAATACACTGGTTATGCTTATAAAAGATATTAAAATTAGACTGGACTATATCAGGGATGACAGCCTTCCACTGAGGGCAATTTCTCCTGTTTCTTTTATCATTATATTTAATTTATTTATACAAGTTATTATTTATATTTAATAATATATTATAAATATTATAATACTACATATTATAATAGAAAAAATATTTTAAAGTAATTAAAATAAAATAAAATAAAATATTTCAATAAATAAAATAAAATAAATTACTTTTAAAATATAATATAAAATTTATAAATATTATAATATAATATTACATTTTATATTAATTCCTTATAAATTATATTATATTTCTTTATAAATCATATTATAAATTTCTATAATATTTATATTCATATTGTTATATTTATCTTTCATCATTATTTTTTATAATTATATTTATATTTATTATTATATTTTAAATATAATATATTTATTATATTTTTAAACATTTAATTATTTTATAATTATA
>NW_020454218.1:2356-3633 GCF_003342845.1 Nothoprocta perdicaria
CTCTAAAGTGTATTGCCCAGTGGTAGAATACTTCTTGTCTGGTCCTTCGTCTGAATTAAAGCAAGGATTTCCCCACCCTGCACAGCAACAGTATTCCAGCTTTGATTCCTCCAGCCCAAATTTGGGACTCCCTCAAAGCCTCTGCTTAATATGATTGTACTAGTGTGATTGCTGCTGCTCATATTGTTCCTTATTCCCGATTTAAATTCAACAATTGCTTTAATCCCTTCTGTCCATGCGCCTCTCCTCAGGACACTCGTAGAATGATGAAGCCTGGCATTGGGGCAGTTCCCTCTCTATGCATCTCAGAGCTTTCCTAAGTCTCAAGTTTCCGATTSTGGGCAATATCACACAGAAGGGATATCCAGCCAGCTTGCAAAAATACCTGAATGCAGCTCTTATCCTTGTGTAATGAAAATGTCGTTGAATATCTTCTTCATGCACAGTGGTGTGAGTTGTGAAAAATACTTGAACAGGTCCTTCCCACTTCTCCTGCAGTGCATCTGAACTCCACGTTTTAAGTTTACTGGCATACTGTCATTGGTATATGGCTGTTGTGTGGTCCATTGCCCATCTCTGAGGACCCACATGCTCTGCCCAGATGCTGAAATGCCAAATTTATCACACCCTCGAGAGGAAGCCCTTCACAGATTGCCTTGCAGTAGTGGAGAGGGAGTTTCCTTCTATCCAGAAAAGCAAGATACATGCTGAACATGATGCCAGGGATCTCCTGTACCATGCTGAGTCCAACATACTCATAGAATTCCTTATAAAAGCAAAATTTTGACCATTTATCTTCTCTTATTGGTAGGAACGCCTCCTCAGGCCATCCTCAAGAAGCAGCATTAATCTCTCTGCTGTACTTTATGGGAATTCTGTTTTAAGATAAACTGTCCCTTTCCTTAGAAAGGGACTCCAAAGGGTACGACTATGTTCATCCCATGAGTAGATAAAAGACAGCATGTTTTAAATCCAGTCCTGTGAAAGAGAGTGTCTACACATTTATTTTGTTAAGAGGATAAGGTTTGGCTGTGACTGGACATACATCAAACTCTCTTTGAAGAACAAAACCATCCCTCTTCACTTCTTGGTAACAAGGCCTCCTCAGGGCATTCTGAAAATGTCTCCGGTTAACCACTTMTACCCAAGTTAGATACTTATATCCATGAGAATTCAAAATCAACCTGCCAGTAACTCCCAAGTGTAGAAACACTCTTCACATGCTGAGAAGAAGATCTCCTTTTAATATTGGCATAACACTTGGTGCAGATTTCACA
>NW_020454218.1:6438-7043 GCF_003342845.1 Nothoprocta perdicaria
TCCCCATGGGCTCTTTCCCTTGGGTCAGTGGTGCAAGGAGCAAGCAGGAAATGCTTGCTGAGCAGGAGGTGTGTGAGCCAAGAGGTCTGCTGAGCAAGCTGCGCCAAGAGGCCRTCAGGATCCTGCTYGCCCTGTGCGTYAGGACTGCTTGGTGCCAGGTGTGAGCGCGTTGCCCTTTGCGGTGTGTGCAGGGCTGCAGGGGCCTTGCTTGGGAAGCTGCATCCCTGCTGGGAAGCTSCGTATGGCAAAGGGGAGAAGAGGAGGCCCTTGCTCCTTCCAGCTGTGGAAGATCCAGAGATGCATGGCTGGGCCAAAGCCCATGGGTCTCTCAGCAGTTTGGGCCAAAGCTGCTCTCCTCCTTTCCCCTGGCCTTGGTGTTCCTGCAGCTGATGCTTTGCTTCCAAATCCCATTATAACCCTATGTTCCAGACTGCTGGAAGGAGTGAACAGCTTGTCCCCCTCAGGACACTGGTGGTTCCTTCAGGATGTGAGGCTACCCTCTTGGCCTGTCTCACTAAGCACGAACCGTGCAGAGCTCTTGCAGAGGAAGCAGGGCAGCTTCTTTGGAGGAAGCTGCAGAGAGGACTAAAGCAGTGAAGCAGGAG
>NW_020454219.1:0-2215 GCF_003342845.1 Nothoprocta perdicaria
TCATTGGCTGTCGCGCCCACGTGGGGTGAAGCCGCGCCCCGCCCCCTGCCTCCCCTCCCTCCGCACACCCAGTGCCGCGCTCTGATTGGCCGCCGCGTGGGAAACCGTCACCGCCCCCCTTACCTGATTGGCCGTCGGAAGGATGATTGGCAGCCGCGCGGGAACTGGCAGGAAGTGCACCCTGATTGGCTGGAAAAGCTCAAAACGCTTCCGTCTCCATCGCTCCTCGTATCCTGATTGGCCACCAGGAATGATTGACGGCAAGGCGGGAAAAGGGCGCAGGAAACGCGCTCTGATTGGCCGGGAGGCCGCAAACCACCGCCTCCCTCCTTCCTGATTGGCCAGCGGGAATGACTGGCAGCAGGCACRGACTGGGAAGCAGGAAGTGCTTCCTGATTGGCTGTGAGGCCGCCACCTTCTCTCTCCTTCGTTGCTGATTGGCCAGTCGGAATGATTGGCAGCTGGGCAGGAACCGGAGGCGGGAGGAGCACCCTGATTGGCCAGGAGGCCACTCTCCCCCCACACCTTTATCCTGACTGGCCAGCAGAAGTGATTGACAGCCGAACGGGACAAGGCGCTGCCTGTGATTGGCTGCAGAGCCTGCGAGTGTCCCCATAGGCCCGGACAAAGAGGGGGCGGGGCCAAGAGCCCCACCCAGGGACCCGGAGCCGCCGCTGATTGGCCCGAGCCCCTCCCCCTCCGGCCCTTGACCCCAAGGACGACACGTGACTCCCGCCAGGGCGTCTTTATTGGTCCCGCCCGCGCCCAGTGCCAGCCAATGGGCTTGTGAGGAGCTCAGGCTCCACCCCTAGTGCCGGCCAATGGGCTGCAGGGGCCCTGGGGGGGGGGTGGTCCGTGATGATGCCACCCATGATGTCATCGTGACAGGTCCCTGATGAGGTCACTTGTGACGTCACGGTGACAGGTCCATGATGAGGTCATCTCTGCCATCACGGTGACGGGTCCCTGATGATGTCACCCGTGATGTCATGGCACTGTGTCCATGGTGAGGTCGGTGATGACGTCATGGCGAGGAGTCCATGACGACGTCGATGACGTCATGGCGAGGGGTGGGTGCTGACGTCAGCGATGAGGTCACAGCGGCGTTCGGCTGCGGGGGCGGCGGCCAATGAGGACGTTGCCYGGCCACGCCCTTGGCCCAGAGCCCGCGAGGACCAACCCGTGACGCCGGCGGCCAACGGGCTCCAGGGATTGGCCAACCAGGACCAAGAGGCCACGGCCTCTGCCAATGAGCTGCAGAGACCGGCCAGGGAAGGTCAAGGGGCGGAGCACGGTGGCCAACGGGCCACAGGGATTGGCCAACGAAGACCAAGGGGCGGAGCCGCTGGCCAATGGAGACCAAGGGGCAGAGCCGTTGGCCAATGGAGACCAAGGGACACAGCCGCTGGCCAATGAAGACCAAGGGACACAGCGGTTGCCCAATGGAGACCAAGGGACACAGTGGTTGCCCAATGGAGACCAAGGGACACAGCCGCTGCCCAATGAACACCAAGGGACACAGCCGTTGGCCAATGAACACCAAGGGGCAGAGCCGCTGGCCAATGAAGACCAAGGGACACAGCGGTTGCCCAATGAAGACCAAGGGGCAGAGCCGTTGCCCAATGGAGACCAAGGGGCGCAGCCGCTGCCCAATGAAGACCAAGGGGCAGAGCTGTTGGCCAATGAACACCAAGGGACACAGCCGTTGGCCAATGAAGACCAAGGGGCACACCCGTTGCCCAATGAACACCAAGGGGCACACCCGTTGCCCAAGGAAGACCAAGGGGCACACCCGCTGCCCAATGAACACCAAGGGGCACAGCCGTTGCCCAATGAACACCATGGGGCACAGCCGCTGCCCAATGAACACCAAGCGGCACAGCCGCTGCCCAATGAACACCAAGGGACACAGCCGTTGGCCAACGAAGACCAAGGGACACAGCCGCTGCCCAATGAAGACCAAGGGGCACAGCCGCTGCCCAATGGAGACCAAGGGACACAGTGGTTGCCCAATGAAGACCAAGGGGCACAGCCGCTGCCCAGTGAACACCAAGGGGCGCAGCCGCTGCCCAATGAACACCAAGGGGCACACCCGCTGCCCAATGAACACCAAGGGACACAGCCGCTGCCCAATGGAGACCAAGGGGCAGAGCCGCTGCCCAATGAACACCAAGGGGCGGAGCCGCTGCCCAATGAAGACCAAGGGGCACACCCG
>NW_020454219.1:4531-6289 GCF_003342845.1 Nothoprocta perdicaria
TGTCCCCCCGCTGTCCCCGCCCGTGCCGCGGTCACCTCGGTGCTCGGCGGCCGCGGTGGCCTCGCTGCGCATGGCGCTGCCCACGAAGACGCCGTGGCGCCAGTTGAAGGCCTCGTAGATCAGGGGCACCCCTGGGGGCACCACGAGGGCGTCACCACGGGGGTGTCAGAGGGTGGGGGTCACCCTGTGGGTGTCACTGGACAGGTGTCCCCGTGTGGGTGTCCCCAGGGTGTCCCTGTGTGGGTGTCACTCTGTGGGGGGTCACCCTGTGGGTGTCACCATGGAGCGTGTCACTATGCGGACGGCACCATGGAGCTGTCACCATGAGGGTGACACTACATGGGTGTCCCTGTGTGGGTGTCACCATGGAGGGTGTCACCGTGCGGGTGTCACTGGACTGGTGTCTCTGTGTGGGTGTCACCCTGTGGGTGTCACTCGGCAGGTGTCACCCTGTGGGTGTCACCATGGAGGTGTCACCATGAGGGTGACACTACATGGGTGTCCCTGTGTGGGTGTCACCATGGAGGGTGTCACCGTGTGGGTGTCCCCAGTGGGTGTCCCCGTGTGGGTGTCTCCATGTGGGTGTCGCCATGCAGGGGTGGGTGTCACCATGGATGGTGTCACCATGGATGGTGTCACCCTGGTGGTGTCCCCAGGGTGTCCCCGTGTGGGTGCCACAAGTGTATCACCATGCAGGGTGTCACCCTGTGGGTGTCAGTAGGCAGGTGTCCCTGTGCGGGTGTCACCCTGTGGGTGTCCCCAGTGGGTGTCCCCAGTGGGTGTCCCTGTGTGGGTGTCCCCATTTGGGTGTCACCCTGTGGGGGTCACCATGGAGGATGTCACCATGTGGGTATCACTGTGGGGGTGTCTCTATGTGGCTGTCACCCTGTGGGGTGTCACTCAGCAGGTGTCACCATGGAGGGTGTCACTGTGGAGACGTGGGTGTCACCATGGTGGTGTCACCCTGTGGCTGTCCCCAGTGGGTGTCCCCGTGCGGGTGTCCCCAGGGTGTCCCCAGTGGGTGTCACCCTGTGGGTGTCCCCAGGGTGTCCCTAGTGGGTGTCACCCTGCGGGTGTCCCCAGTGGGTGTCACCTTGTGGGTGTCCCCAGGGTGTCCCCAGTGGGTGTCACCCTGTGGGTGTCCCCAGTGGGTGTCCCCATGCGGGTGTCACCCAGTGGGTGTCCCCAGGGTGTCCCCGTGCAGGTGTCACCCTGTGGCTGTCCCCAGTGGGTGTCACCCTGCGGGTGTCCCCGTGTGGGTGTCCCCAGGGTGTCCCCGTGTGGGTGTCACCATGGATGGTGTCACCCTGGTGGTGTCACCCAGTGGGTGTCCCCAGTGGGTGTCCCCAGGGTATCCCCAGTGGGTGTCCCCGTGTGGATGTCACCATGGAGGGTGTCACCCTGTGGGTGTCCCCAGTGGGTGTCCCTGTGCAGGTGTCACCCAGTGAGTGTCCCCAGGGTGTCCCCAGGGTGTCCCCGTGTGGGTGTCACCCTGTGGGTGTCACTGGACAGGTGTCACTGTGTGGCTGTCTCCCTGTGGGTGTCACCATGGATGGTGTCACCCTGGTGGTGTCACCCTGCCAGTGTCCCCAGTGGGTGTCCCCAGTGGGTGTCCCCAGTGGGTGTCCCCAGTGGGTGTCCCCAGCGTGTCCCCAGGTCCCCCGTGGCCGCTCACCGCGCGGGCGCCGCCCGCCGAAGATGATGGCGTCGATGGGGACGCCGTCGGGGTCCTCCCAGGCCGGGTCCATGACGGGGCAG
>NW_020454220.1:0-2288 GCF_003342845.1 Nothoprocta perdicaria
GAGTCAGCAGTGTGCCCTCGTGGCCAAGAAGGCCAATGGGATCCTGGCCTGCATCAGGAGGAGTGTTGCCAGCAGGTCAAGGGAGGTGATTCTGCCCCTCTACTCAACTCTGGTGAGGCTTCACCTGGAGTACTGTGTGCAGTTCTGGGCTCCCCAGTATAAGAGGGAYGTAGAGCCCCTTATACTATATATAAGAGAGGGTGCAGCGAAGAGCAGCTAAGATGATTAAGGGAATGGAACGTCTCTCATATGAGGAGAGAGCGAGTGAGTTGGGCCTGTTTTCTCTGGAGAAGAGAAGGCTGAGAGGGGATATGATTAACATGAAGGGAGAAGGCATTCTTCTCCCTGCATTCATGAAGGGAGAATGCAGGGAAGAACAGGACAAGCTCTTCTCATTGGTGGCCAGTGATAGGACAAGGGAAAATGGGCATAAGCTGAAACACAGGAAGTTCCATCTCCAGGTGAGAAAGAACTTTACTGCACAGGTGACAGAGCAGTGGCACAGGCTGCCCAGGGGGTTGTGGAGTCTCCTTCTCTGGAGGTCTTCAAAACCYGCCTGGATGCCAACCTGTGCCACATGCTGTAGGTGTGCCTGCTTGAGTGGGAAGGTTGGACTAGATGACCTCTAGAGGTCCCTTCCAACCTTGAATATTCTGTGATTTTGTGATTCTGTGAAGTTCCTGCCAGTTTGAGAGGGCTTGTGGTTAAAGTCCAGAGTCACCTCTGAAAGATCATAGGAACATAAGAATAGAGCTGAAAAAGATTTTCAGAGGTCATCTAGTTAGTTGTTCAATCCCAGTTGTTCTATCTGGGCAGGATCAGGTGGTTGGGTAGTCCTAAAAGGGGCTTGGCTAATCTATTCTCAAAGCTTTTCAGTAATTCAGTAATGCCAGAGCCACAACCTTTATATGTCATTGTTTTAGCCTGAAAAAGCTTTTTTTACTGTCCTGCTGCTCCAGACAGCTTCACTCTACTTCCCTCATGTAGCATATTGATTACATGCTAAAGCTGCTTCCTTACTGATGTGAATGAGCTGAGAAATGGCAGGACAATGAGTGTTTCCTGTAGACCTCATCAACCTGAAGTGCTGCAGTCTTTTAGTGTGCTATGATCCATAACCCAATSATAGGCTACTGCATTTATCAAGGCTTATATATGTCCATATACACATGATCTTTATGAATGCAAACGGTGAATGCTTTTCCTACTCAGTGTTGCCTCCTGTTGCTGTTTGCAAAGAAATTATGTCCCATCTAACATCTTTGAACTGGCTACTTTTCTGAGAAGAATGAGATGACCACCTTTCAATAGAATCATGGCAAGAATGAGATGTGATAGAAGAAGAAATGTCATTTAGATTTTAATCACTAAAGTAGGATGAAGAAACCTGGAGTCCATTCCTTGTTTTCCACACAGACTGCTTGATGTATTTCTGTGGTGATGGTTTAGGATATATATATTTTTAAAACACAACAGCAACTAGGAATTGTTGGTCACAATAAAAGTAAGTGTACTTAGGTACTTAAGTCATAAAAGCACAGAGAATTTAATACTTCCCTCTTTAGTCTCTGCCTTGTTTTCTCACTTTATGAGTAAGGGTTATGAAATTCCTAATATTAGACCATTTGATTAGAAATTTTGTTTAGTATTGGCTTCATATTACATGGAGTTATCTGTGAAGTGCATAGTGAGAGCTCCATGAGGCCAAAACCAAAATTCCCTTCTCATTTCTTGCATCCATGCCAGAGCTAAAACCCATTTTGTATGTTGGATGACCAATTTCATCTGGCATTAGCACAGAACCAAACAATATCTCCACATCAGCATAGCAAATGCATCCTCAGTGTCTGTGGTTCAAACTGGTCACCACAGAGACATCATGTCAAATAAAAGGCCTGTATCAAACCTTAACACTGAATGCTCCTCATGCCTGTCGTGCTTATGAGTTGTATTTCTGTTACAGCACAGGCTGGTCCTCCTTGTGAGGTTGCTACTGTTAATTTTCTACTAATCAAACTTCTTTTAAGCTTTAACTTTCTGGCAGTCTGTTTGGACTTCTTCCCCCTTTGCTTCTCTTTCCCATTTTACTAAGGAGAAAGTGAAGGAATAGAGACAAAACCCCTAGATACAGAACCAGCAGGGCTAGAGAATGATTAGTCTTTTGCCCAAGGACAAAAAATGCAATCCATAGCTGTGAAGAGTTCAACAAACACTTAGAAACAGCTTATGAAAATGGCTTCTCTGAATCCTGCTTCCTTCCTTTCTTTGTCTGTCTCCACTGCTTAATC
>NW_020454220.1:4413-7142 GCF_003342845.1 Nothoprocta perdicaria
GAAAGAGGTAGCAAAAAACGATAAATTTCACTGGATCTACAGCTCATTTAGCAAGCTAATGCAAGAATGAAAAATGCTGAAAATCCACTTGTATATATGATAAGTTTACTTTGCTGTGTTTGACTTCAGAACGGGTTATTGCTCATTCCAAAAGTCCTCAGAAGGAGAGAGATATGCATCACATTTTATGTTTGCATAAAAATAACAGCACTGCGAGCTTTCGAGCAACCTCCCCAGTGCACATGCACTGGGGGTGATGTGGGCTTTCGTGTGGCCTCCCCGGTCCTCCATGCACCCGTAGTGCCGGGCTCCCAGTGGGCTTCCGTGCGGCTTTCCTGAGCCTCCATGCGCCCGTGGCCTTGGGGACACTGCAGGCTTTCATGCGGACTCCCTGGGACTCCCTTCACACCTAGCCATGGACACCTTGAGGTCATTCGTGTGGCTTCCCTGGGCCTCTGCACGCCCTTTGCCAAGGGGGCCCTGTGGGCTTTGCTGCGACCTGCCCGAGCCTCTGTGTGCTTGTGGCCCCATAGGCACTGCGAGTGTTCGTGCGGCTTCCCTGGACCTTCATGTGCAGCCGGTCTTGAGGGCCCTGCGGGATTTTGTGCAACTTCTCCTAGCCTCCGTGTACCCGTAACCATGAGGACCCTGCTGGCTTTTGTACGGTCTTCCGGAGCCCCCATGTGCTCGACAAGCCAGGGGCCATTTAGGCTATCCTACGACGACATCGGGCCTCCATGTGCATGTGATCCCAGGAAACTTGTGAGCATTTTTGCAGCCTCATCGGGCATCCATGTGCCTGATGCCCCAAGGGACATGCAGGCATTTTTGCGACCTCCCCGGGCCTCTGTGCGTACATGACCACAGGGGCCCTTTGGACTTTGGTGTGGCCTCCCCGGGGCTCTCTTCATAGCTGGTTCTGGGGATCCTGCGGGCTTTTGTGTGGCCTATCAGGTCCTCTGTGCACCCTACAACCCAGGGCCCCTCTGGGAATGCGTGTGGCCTCCCCAGAACTCTGTGCGCACTTGGGCCCTGGAGACCTGAGTGCTTCCGTGTGGCCTCCCTTGGCCTCTGTGTGCAGATGGCCCTGGGGGCCCTGCAGGCAGTTGTGCAGCTTCCGGGGCTTCCGTGCACACGTGACCCTGTGGGCCCTGTGGGCTTTTGTACRGCCTCCCCGGGCCTCCATGTGAAAATGGCCCTGAGGGAGCTGCCTGCTTTCCTGTGGTTTCCATGGGCCTCTGAGTGCACCTCTGAATGGCCCTGAGGTCCTTGTGGTCTTTCATGCAGCCTCCGCAAGCCTCTGTGCGCTGCAGGCCCAGTGGGCACTGAGGGCTTTTGTGTGGCCTCCCCGGGTCTCCGTGTGCAGCAGGCCTTGGGACCTTGCAGTATTTTGTGCAGCTTGGCAATGCCTCTGTGTGCAGCTGGCCCTGAGGGCCCTGCAGGGTTTTGTACGGGCTCCCCGGGCCTCCTTGCACAGTTGGCCCTTGGGGTGCTACGGGCTTTTGTGCGGCCTCCCTGGGCATCCGTGCACAGCTGGCTGCTAGGGCCCTGCGAGCTTTCGTGTGGCCTAACTGGGCATCCATGTGCATGTGGCCTCGGGGCCCTCCAGGAATTCGTGCGGGTTCCCATGCCTCCGTGTACAGCTGGTGCTGAGGACCATGTAGGCTTTTGTGCGGCCTCCCTGGGCCTCTGTGCGCAGCTGGCCCCAGGCGCCCTGCTGGCTTTCGTGAAGCCTCCGTGGGGCTCCRTGCCCTGCTCGCACCGGGGGCCCTGCAGGTTTTTGTTCAGCCTTCCCGGGCCTCCGTGCACAGCTGGCCCTGGGTCCCCTGAGAGCTTTCGTCTCCAGGGTGTCCATGTAAATGTGGCCCAAGGGGCCCTGTGGGCTTACGTGCAGTCTACCGGGGCTTCCGTGCTCAGCTGACCTTGGTGGTCATTTGGGCTTTGGTGCGGCCTCTCCAGGCCTCCATGGGTTGCTGACCGCGGGGGCCATGCAGGCTTTTGTGCGATCTCCAGGACCTCTGTGCGCAGCTGGTCCGAGGGTCACTGTGGGCTATCATGCATCCTCATCTGTCCCCGTGCACACCTGGCCATTCGGGCCCTCCGCTCTTTCTTGTGGCCTCCCCAAGTCTATGTGCACAGCTGATTCCCTGCAGCCTCTGGGCTTTTGTGCAGCCTGCCGGGGCCTAAGTGTGCAGCTGGCACCCCGCGCCCTCCGACCATTCATGTGGACTCCCTGGGCCTCCGTGCGTGGCTGGCCCTCCGGACCCTCCGGCCTTTCATGTGGCCTGCTTGAGCCTCCGTGCGCAAGTAACCACTCGGGCCCTCCGGCCTTTCATGCAGCCTCCCTGGGCCCCCGTGTGCAGCTGGTCCCCCAGGCCCTCTGGCCTTTTGTTCGACCTCCCCATGCCTCCGTGCGCAGTGGGCCCCTGGGCCCTCCGGCCTCTCGTGCGGACTCCCCTGGCCTCCATGCGCAGCTGGCACCCCGGGCCCTCTGGCATTTCGTGTGGCTTCCCAGGGCCTCCGTATGCAGCTGCCTCCCCGGACCCTCTGGCCATTTGTGCAGACTCCCCGGGCCTCAGTGCGCAGCTGGCCCTCTGGAACCTCCGGCCTTTCATGCGGCCTCCTAGGGCCTCCGTGCAGTGCACAGATGGCATCCCAGGACTTGTGGCCTTTCGTGCAGCCTCCCTGGGCCTCAGTCTGCAGCTGGCCCCCTCGGTTCTCTGGCCTTT
>NW_020454221.1:0-6756 GCF_003342845.1 Nothoprocta perdicaria
CCCAGTATAGGAGGGACGTGGAGCTTCTGGAGAGGGTCCAGTGGAGAGTGACAAAGATGAGCAAGAGACTGGGACATCTGTGTTTAGAGGAAAGGCTAAGTGAGCAGGGCCTCTTTAGCCTGAAGAAGAGAAGATTGAAAGGAGATCTGATCAATATATATAAATATCTGAGGGGAGAACGTAGGGAGGAAGGGACCAAGCTCTTCTCAGTGCTGGACGGTGATAGGACAAGGGGCAATGGGTACCAGTTGAAACCCAGGCAGTTCCATCTCCACGTGAGGAGGAACTTCTTTCCTGTGAGGGTGCCAGAGCCCTGGCACAGGCTGCCCAGGGAGGTGGTGGAGTCTCCTTCTCTGGAGGTCTTCAAAACCCACCTGGATGTCCCTGTGCTCTGGGTGTCCTGCTGGAACAGAGGGTTGGACCAGATGGTCTCTAGAGGTCCCTTCAAACGTATTCAGTGAGACTTATCATTTCTAGATCAACCTTGAACACACAGCATAATAAAAATCACTTCTACTCAGAATTTCATCTCCAAGTATATATACAAGTACTAGGTAGACTACATTATCATCTGGGTTTTTGTCTTTCATTTGAAAAATGATGTTAGTAACAGTTGCCTTGCTTTACAGGGTTCTTGGACAATTACATCCTAATACAAAACAAAACAAAACAAAACAAACCCTCCTCCAAGTCCTAGAAATCTAAGCGAAAGACATTCTTGGTGCAGCTAATTTTAAAGTATGTAAATGCTAAACAGATTTCTTTTTTTAATACCCAGTATTATTTGGCACTTTTTTAAAAGTTTTGATCTCATACAGAAAGTTCTTTGGAAGTGTCTCAGTTGATGAGTGCATGTCCATTACTGGACTGAGTTCTTTTCATTTAAACTGGTTAGAGCTCACACTGCAGGAACAATATTCCCATTATTTCACCATAATATTGTTGACAGTATACATTTACTGGAAATCTAAGTGTCTCAGTTCAGCTGATCATCTGACTGTAAAGAGAAAAGAGGTGTTTTAACAAAGCCAGATACGGTTTTGGCATTTAGAGAATCTGTTCATTGCCTTCCCTTTAACCACCCAAAGATTAATAAATTTTTATTATTCTCTCTGTGAGCATTTCTGATTCCAGATGTCAAAATGACCTTCCTTTTCTTTGTTACGAAACAATGTGCCAGTCGGTTTACATTATGAGAAGGAAATCCAAGTTTCCAGTGTATACTTTTAAGCTTATGAAAGGGCAAAGCTCCCCTGATGTTCCTCAGACATATGACTCACTGCAATATGGAAAGAGGAACAAACTGCTGTGTATCATCATCAGCAGCACAACAAATAAAGCCTATCTCACTCTGTACTGTCATTGAAGTGCCTTGAACATGTCCTTTTTTTTTTTCATTTTTGACTTTGTTGAAATTATTTTTTCTTCTCAGTCATACAAATCAGTCATTCATGGATAAATGCAGATTGTACTGACCTCTTGTTCCACACAAAACATTACAGACTTTTCTATTTTAGGTAATTCCTACAGCCATTTACCCTTGGAGGCATGCACTTCTATGGGATGTTTTCTGATGGACAGTGTTTTCTGTAGGTCTTTGGGGTAATCTTTTAGACTTTGGCTTCCTGGTTTTCTCAACCTAAAAGGATTCCTCAGCAGAGAAACTCTGCAGTAAGTAAGTTTGGCCTAGCAACAGCTTACTTACTGAAGAAAAATGGGTAAGATGGGGCAAAGGAAAGACACTGACGGGAAATCAGTCTTCACAGATAGCACTAACATACAGAGCTCTCTTACAGCTCTATAGTTACCCATATGTATCACTACAACATGAATAATACATATAAAATTAGCAGCAAAGGAATTGAAAAAGATGAAGCATCCAGCTTCCACAGTTTATCAAGAGCTAGACATAGGAATCACTGTTTGGAGAATCTGACAGTAAGAGGCAAACGGTTGATCTTTCCTTCTGAAATGGGTTTATAGTTAGTTTAGCTTATATAATTTGTTCCATCATACTGCTTTTGTCCTGTTGAGAAGGAAAAGCTTATTTTCTTGATAAACATCCTTTCAGCATCTATGTTGCCTCTCTTAGTCATATTTCAAGCACAGCTTAACTGTCAAAAGTTCAAAGCTTATTTCTCATATGAGAACTGTAGTAATACATTCTTCCTGCAAAGGTAAAAGGGACAGCAGCTTGAAGAGCTTTTAGAGCGAGCAATAATTCTTACTGAACACTACACATGCTCTATATCCATGTGGATAACATGTAAGTCTGAACTATCTCATCCTGCCTCAGAGCACTTTTCTCTGCTTAAGCAGCCTGAGATGGCCAGCCTGAGAAAAGAGCTAATCCCAGATGAGGAAGTATTATCAGTAGTCTAGCAAACTGCTCCCTGGTCAGGACAGACTAGTCACAAATGACATGTCCACCTGCAAAATTCACTACTGGGATTAATATAAAGTTGTAAATCTAGGATACCCTAGTTACCCTGAGAAGTGTATATGGCAGACAAGTGCTTGTAAAGTCACCTTGGCAAAAGCCAGAAATGCCTGTTTCCGATTCACCCAGCCAATGTTTGTTCTGGGGAGAGAACAGCGGATCTTCCCCTTGACATCACCACAGCTTTTTACCAAATCTGCAAGTATTTTAAATAACAAGTTACATTCCAAAAGAGATAAACAAAGCCAGAAATTTCCACTAAGCTATGCAAAATGACACTGATGGGAACCTAGAAACTGTGGATATAGTAGAAACAAACAAAACAAAAAACAAAAAACAAAAAAAAAAAAAAAAAGAAAGGAATCACAAAAAGACAGAAAGAAAGCTAATAACTTGGCTGATGGTTAAAGTCCACCTTCATTATACTACCAGCCTTGCATATAAGTTATCAGAGCATCAGGAAGCACAGTAAACTTCGCAGAACAAGAAAGCATTGCAAAGAATTGAAGTACTTCTTTCATATGTACTGGATTTTTCTCTGGGGAAAAAAACAAACAAATTATAGTGAAACAAAGTTACCATAATGCAGAGAAGAAACTGTCTTGTGATTTATGTTTTCAAATGCATTTGATTCCTGAATTTTTGCAAACTCCGTGTAGTGAATCATTTTATTTCTCTGTACATCTCTGACTACCTAGGTATTAAATCACATGCTTTACCTATTTTGCACAGTCCATCCAAATATTCTACCTATCCTGGATCCTTGAAGTAGGAACTTTTGAAAGCTGAAAGGTTGCGTCATTTCATTCTGCACCTAGGCATGTATAAGCACTTGCATACAGTGTAAAAAATAGCTCAGTATAGTTAAATTCACACTTTAAAAACAAAACAAAATAAAAATGCTGAAAAACTTCCGGATATTTTTATGTTACCATTATCCATTAACTTCTGAAAAGGATATGAGGTTCTATTATCAGTACTAATATATATACTAAGTGCAGATAAATAATTTCAATGGCAAAAGTAAGACGTGGAATAAGATCTACAGGATCAAGTTAAAGTGACAGATATCAGGATTATCAACAAGACAGTTTTTATTGTGCTTTTTGGCTTAGTCTAGTATAATACAGGAGCTATCGACTTACTAGCAGCAGATCCTCCACCTTGGATGGTCATATGGCCAAAGTACATCAAACAGAAACACCACATTCATTTGCATTTATGCCAATAAACAATGTTTCTGTCAGGATAATTGCAGTTTTTCTGCTTCTAAATTGAAACTAACCACGAGGCTAGTAAGCTGATCTTTATTCATTATAATCATATATCTGCAGGCGGTCTAATGATACATGACCTCAGAAGGGCTGGAAATGTCAGAAGACTTCTCACATATATGAACAGGATCTTTGCAACAGAAGACTGAAAACTGTGACAGTGCAGGCAGTCAAGATGGGTCAGGAGTCACCTTTATTTGAGGTTTTGAGGTTTTACTAAAACTTCTGAAAGAGACCGAGGTTTAACATTTGCCTTTTGTTCTATACAGAATGTTGAAATCTTTAAATTTTACCATGAAAAGACTTACAAGAAAAAAAAAAAAAAAACCCCAAAAATATTACCTTAGGTTTTTAATGCTAAAACACTCCTAAAATAACTAAACTAAAAACACTCCAAAACTCCAAATCAAAATATTTCTCTTTCCAAAAGGAAATATCTCATAGTTTGTGTCTGGAGGCTTGAGGGAGAAAATTTTTTCAGCCCTAGAGCAGAAATACAGACAAAGACAGAAATATACATGTGACTATGATGAAAAATAAACACCTAAATTAACTCAATTTCCAATAAACCTAGACATAACTGCTCACCATGAGGGAGGCCGGGGTTAAGTATTCATTTAATAGGTCATTTTGCATTTTTTATGGTGCAGTGACTGACACTGAATATGAACAAGACCAGGGCCAGCTCCTCCACTTTGGTCAGCATGATCCCAAGCAATGCTACAGGCTTGGGGCAGGGTGGCTGAAGAGCTGTGGAGCAGGGAAGGATCTGGGATTGTTGGTTGACAGCAGGCTGAACATGAGCCCACAGTGCACCCAGGTGCCCAAGAAGGCCAACCACTTCCTGGTCTTACACGCATATACATGCAAGAGACCATTATCACTGTTAAATGTAAACAACTAATGGCTGACGGAATAGCTGGTGGCTATTTCAATTAAGCTTTTGGTTTTGATTAAAGCCCTGAAAAGCAATCATTTCATGCTGTGCCTTATTCAAGCTAAATTACAAGTATTAAATAAGCACAGAACTGCAAAAACTACACTATCAACATGAAGTGGATTCTCCTTGTGTAATTATGTTGCCATGAAGCATGCTTCCCATTGTTTCTTAAAAGAAATCTCATGCAAAGGTTTCTGGATTGCTTTCCTTTTAGTCTCAAAGAAGAAAGAATAGCCTCTGCTTCGTTGCGTGGGTCAGGAGGGGATCTGATTTTCCACTGAGATCCACACAGACATTTTAGCTTTGGGTTGTTCAGAGGTTTAAGCTAATGGGAAAGCTCTGGCCATAGACTACAGGTTATAAAAATGTCTACTGCTCAGACAATAAAGTTATGATGTTATTTTTTATTATGTTACATTACATTATGTTACGTAATGTTAGGATGGCCCCTGCTCTGCTTGGACCTGAACTGAATCACTAAGCCATTGCAGAAACTCATGCACCTTTAAAGCTCAATACGTTGAAGACTAAATGTGTTTGAATCAACGAAGAGTCACGGGAAGTTTGTACCCACACAAGTACTACAAACAGACAAAATACTGTCACCACCTCTCTCAGTAAAAACTGAGCTAGAAACATACCATTTCTTCACATGCTTTTTATTAAAGCACAATCCACAAGAATAGATCCACAAGTTCATGACGGAACTGCTAGGGCCTGAACCACAGGCCCAAGTCCGGGTTGACTTCCAGCTGAATACGTCTCTGCTTTTGCAGAAGTGCACAGAACTCGCCTGTAAATTTTTTCGGCTGACCTGCACGTAGGCTCTTAAAACTGTAACTCTTGTTCCAACTCTCAGGCCAGCGTTTCTGACCTTGAAGGGGATTCTCCCATCCGAAGCCAGGACTCCGGCCAGGGACAAGTCCCAAATGATAGGGAAACATAGCAGATATTACTACTAACAAAGAAAATGCAAGTTTTGCTGATTTGGTTTTATAAAAGCTGGTGAATGCGACTTTGGAGACCTCAGTTACAGGTGGACGCACCACATAAAACCTCCCAATTACGGAAAGGCTCCAGATCCTCCCTGCAACAGGGGCTCCCCAGCGACTGCGGAACTGGGTGATCTTCACCTATTGAGGCGATTGGTGAGGTATCTTTTTCTCTCTCTGATATAGTAATGGTTAAGTGCACTACCTTGCTTCTTTTGTCTGTAGTTAAAACCAAGTGCATAGTAAGCTTATTTTTTTATTAAATGTATCCTTTCATTTTTGTATTATTTGATATTAATAGTAAACATGACCATTCGTTCCCTTGGTGCCTGGTTATTTCTGCTGCCCCCTATCAATGGGCAAAAAAATGACATGCTTGGTTTGTAAATATACACCTTTTATCGGTAACCTCTAGTGACTATCAAGCGAGTCTTAGTGAGCTCCTGGAAAGGCAAATGCTAAGATTTCCATTCTATTAATCAAGAAAGTGGTCTGCTTAGAATCAGACATACAGTAAACCTGTGTATTCACCAAGACATTTTCTGAAACATAACATTTTCTTTTCTTTCTTTTTTAGTTATTATAAATCTCCAATCTGAGTATTAATTTGCGCTCGCTCTAAATCAGCTGAAACCTGTAGAAAAACACACTAATTCCATTAAGGGATCCAAATCTCATTAAGGTATAACAAAACATTTTATAGATTTTCATGTGTGGCTCTATACTATTCATACAATGGGCCATTTTACCAACTGCAACAATCACGAGACAACAGGGGAAACCAGTACATTATTGGAGTGTGTATTTATATCTGCATAAGCAAACACACATTTTTTTCTACTTCCAGACTCCTGTTTGAGCCTGGAATATATGGACTATATGACAGCCATCACATTTGCCACAAGAATATTTCATTTCAGAAAGATGAAAAATTTGAAGTATTATGTAGTATATTCTCAAAGCCTCTTTTAAAACCATTAATTCCATGTCCTTAAGCAAATTTCTACTCTAAACAAACTACATAGTCTTTTCCTCCTCTTTGTTTTCTGCAAATTGTTGGGAAAAAAGAAAGGATCTTGTGTTTAATGAAAGTCTAATTTCTATATTCTA
>NW_020454222.1:0-2597 GCF_003342845.1 Nothoprocta perdicaria
ACTACAGCATGACTGCAGTGTGACTACAGCGCGACTACAGCGCGACAACCGTGTGACTACAGCGTGACTACAGCATGACTGCAGTGTGACTACAGGCGCGACTACAGCGTAACAACGGCGCAACTACAGCGCGACTGCAGCGTAACCACGGCGCGACTACAGCGCGACTACAGCGCGACAACCATGTGACAACAGCGCGACTACAGCATGACTGCAGTGTGACTACAGGCGCAACTACAGCGTGACAACAGCGCGACTACAGCGTGACAACAGCGTGACTGCAGTGTGACTACAGGCGCAACTACAGCGTGATAACAGCGCAACTACAGCGTGACAACAGCGTGACTGCAGCGCGACTACAGCGCGACATCCGCGTGAATACAGCGTGACAACCGCGTGACTACAGCATGACTGCAGTGTGACTACAGCGCGACTGCAGCGTAACAACGGCGCGACTACAGTGCGACTACAGCGTGACTGCAGCGCGACTACAGCGCGACAACCGCGTGACTACAGCGTGACTGCAGCGTGACAGCCGCGCGACTACAGCGTGACTGCAGCGTGGCCACAGTGCGACTGTAGCGTGACCACCGCGTGACAACCACACGACTACAGTGCAACTACCACGTGACAACCACGTGACAACAGCGTGACTGCAGCGTGACTACAGCATGACAACCACATGACAAGTGCGCGACTACAGCGTGACTGCCGTGTGACAACCGCGTGACAACCGTGTGACAACCACGCGACTACAGCGCGACTACAGCGCGACTGCAGCGTGACCACCGCATGACTACCCGGGTGACAGTGGGTGACAGTGGGCGATGGTGACACCGGGTGACAGTGAAGAGACAACGGGGATGTGGGGACAATGGGGACAGCAGGTGATACTGGGTGACAGTGACAGTGGGTGACGCCGGGTGACACTGGCTGGCAATGGGTGACACCGGGTGACAATGAGAGACAATGGGGACACCGGGTGACACTGGGTGGTGCTGGGTAACTGTGGGTGACAATGGGGATGTGGGGACACCGGGTGGCAGTCGGTGACACCGGGTGACACGGGGTGACAATGGGGATATGGGGACAATGGGGTCACCGGGTGGCAGTTGGTGACGCCGGGTGACACGGGGTGACAATGGGGATATGGGGACACTGGGGTCACTGGGTGACAGTCGGTGACGCCGGGTGACAGTCGGCGACCGCGGGTGTCCCAACAGTCGCTGCAGATCGCCGCCTTCCTCTTCACCGTGTGTCACGTGGTGCTGCTGGTGCAGGATTGGTTCACTGACATCAGCCTGTACAGGTGACAACAGGCGGAGCGCGGCGACACCCATAGCGACCCAGAGGGACCCATAGGGACCCATAGAGCCCATAGGGACCCATAGGGACCCATAGATCCCCCATAGACCCCCCTGTTTGACTGACGTCACCCTGTCCGGGTGACAACAGGCGGAGCGCGGCGAGTCCCATAGCGACCCATAGAGCCCATAGGGACCCATAGAGCCCATAGGGACCCATAGATTCCCCCATAGACCCCCCCCCCATTTGACGTCACCCTGTCCGGGTGACAACAGGCG
Organism: Nothoprocta perdicaria; assembly: GCF_003342845.1. Lineage (NCBI taxonomy): Eukaryota > Metazoa > Chordata > Aves > Tinamiformes > Tinamidae > Nothoprocta > Nothoprocta perdicaria. The sequence goes on from NW_020454222.1 coordinate 1,584, forward strand.
GAGCACAGGGACACCTGGAGACCCATAGAGACCCATAGAGACCCATAGACCCCCTCATAGACCCTATAGGGACCCGTAGGGACCCATAGAAATGCTCCATAGACACTTATAGGGACCTATAGACCCCCATAGGGAGCCATGGGGACCCCCCCATAGACCCTATAGAGACCCATAGACACCCATAAGGATCCCCCCATAGAGCCTGTTGTGACCCATGGACACCTATAGGGACCCATAGAGACCCATAGGGACCCATAGACTCCCCATAAGGATCCATAGGGCCCCATAGGGACTCCTCATAGGCCTTAGAGAGACCCATAGACACCTATAGGGACCCTCATAGACACCCATAGGGCCCCATAGAGCCCCACAGGGACCCATGCGGACACCCCATAGACCCTATAGAGACCCATAGGGCCCCATAGAGACCCAGAGACCCCCCCATAAGGACCCATAGGGCCCCATAGGGACCCTCCATAGGTTCTATATAGACCCATAGACACCTATAGGCAACCATAGAGACCCATAGGGACCCATAGATCCCTATAAGGACCCATAGGGACCTCATAGGGAACCCCCATAGATCCTATAGAGACCCATAGGCACCTATAGGGCCTCCCCATGGGCCCTATAGAGACCTATAGACACCTATAGAGACACATAGGCAACTATAGGGCCCCATAGGGACCCCCCCATAGATCCTATAGAGTTCCATAGACACCTATAGGGAGCCATAGGGACCCATAGATCCCTATAAGGACCCCTAGGGACCCATAGGGACCCCCCATAGACCTTATAGAGACCCATAGACACCCATAGGGCCCCATAGGGATGCCCCATGGGCCCTATAGACACCTATAGGGCCCTATAGGGACCCCCCCATAGATCCTATAGAGACTCATAGACACCTATAGGGATACCCCATGGGCCCTATAGAGACCTATAGACACCTATAGAGACCCATAGGCAACTATAGGGCCCCATAGGGACCCCCCCATAGATCCTATAGAGACC
>NW_020454222.1:4183-5387 GCF_003342845.1 Nothoprocta perdicaria
CGGCCATGACTCCTCCCAGGGGGCGGGTCCTCCGGGGCGGCCATGACTCCCCCAAGGGGGCGGGTCCTCCGGGGCGGCCATGACTCCTCCCGGGGGCGGGTCCTCCGGGGCGGCCATGACTCCTCCCGGGGGCGTGTCCTCCGGGGCGGCCATGACTCCCCCAAGGGGGCGGGTCCCCCGGGGCGGCCATGACTCCTCCCGGGGGGCGTGTCCTCCAGGACGGGCATGACTCCTCCCGGGGGGCGTGTCCTCCGGGGCGGCCATGACTCCCCCCGGGGGCGTGTCCTCCGGGGCGGCCATGACTCCTCCCGGGGGCGTGTCCTCCGGGGCGGCCATGACTCCCCCCGGGGGCGTGTCCCCCGGGGCGGCCATGACTCCTCCCGGTGACGCGCGGCCGCCCGCAGTGTTCGTGCAGAACAAGGCGCCCCCGGAGGCCTTCTGCCCGCGGCGCCTGCGGCAGATGCACCTGGTGCTCGACCGGCTCATGGCGCACTCGCACCTCAAGTACAAGGGTGCGCCCGGACGCCGGGGCCCCTTTCACCCGGACACTGGGGCCCTTTAACCCGGACACCGGGGCCCCTTTCACCCGGACACCGGGGCCCTTTCCCGGACACTGGGACCCTTTAACCCGGACGCCGGGGCCCCTTTCACCCGGACACCGGGGCCCTTTCCTGGACACTGGGACCCTTTAACCCGGACGCCGGGGCCCCTTTCACCCGGACACCTGGGCCCCTTTCTGGACGCCAGGGCCCTTTCCCGGACGCCTGGGCCCCTTTCCCGGACGCCTGGGCTCCTTTAACCCGGACGCCGGGGCCTCTTCCCGGACGCCTGGGCCCCTTCCCAGATGCTGGGGCCCCTTCCTGGATGCCAGGGCCCCTTTCCCGGACACTGGGCCCCTTTCCCGGACGCCGGGGCCCCTCCCGGACACCTGGGCCCCTTTCCCGGACACTGGGCCCCTTTTCCCGGACGCCTGGGCCCCTTTCCCGGACGCCGGGGCCCCTTTCCCGGACGCCGGGGCCCCTTCCCGGACACCGGGGCCCCTCCCGGACGCCGGGGCCCCTCCCGGACGCCTGGGCCCGCAGGGTCGCTCTCCATGCTGGACTGCGGCCTCTTCCCCGGCCTCCCCGCCGACTTCCTGGAGGCCGAGGTCAACCTGTTCCTGCTGCCGCTCATGGAGGCCGAGGGCGACGACGCCCCGCCCCGC
>NW_020454222.1:6013-7076 GCF_003342845.1 Nothoprocta perdicaria
ACTGGGATATATTGGGACATACTGGGATATATTGGGATATATTGGGATGTATTGGGGTGTATTGGGGTACACCGGAATTGGGGGGGGTCAGGGAGGGGCTGTGAGGGGGCCCGAACCGGTTGAAACCGGTTTATCCGGCAGGAAACGGGGCTATTCCCGCTCCTTGCTGGGTCATTCCCGTTATTCCCGGGTTCATTCCCGGCTATTCCTGGGTTTATGCCCAGGTTTATTCCCATTTACTCTGGATTATTCCCGGTTATTCCCAGGCTCATTCCCAGTTATTGTGGGTTCATTCCGGGTTCATTCCCGCTATCCCGGCTTCATTCCCGGTTATTCCTGGGTTTATTCTCAGGTTTATTCCCGGTTATCCCGGCTTCATTCCCGGTTATCCCGGCTCATTCCCGCAGGTTCCATTACGCCGCCCGCATCTGGGACGGGGTGAAGAAGTCGTCGGCCTTGGCCGAGTACAGCCGGCTGCTGGGCTGACCCGCGGCCCCAAAATGGCCCCAAACGGCCCCAAAATGGCCCCCAAATGCCCCAAAACGGCCCCAAAATGCCCTGAAACGGCCAAAAACGGCCCCAAAATGGCCCAAACGGCCCCAAAATGCCCCGAAACGGCCAAAAATGGCCCCAAAATGGCCCCAAAATGCCCCAAAACGGCCCCAAATGTCCCCAAAATGCCCCGAAACGGCCCAAAACGGCCCCAAAATGCCCCAAAACGGCCAAAAATGGCCAAAAATGGCACCCAAAATGCCCTGTAATCGTCCCAAAATGCCCTGAAATGGTCCCAAAATGGCCCCAAAAGGCCCCAAAAAGGCCAGAAATGGCCCCAGAACGGCCAAAAATGGCCAAGAACGACTGCAAAATGGCCCGAAACGGCCCCAAAATGGCCCGAAATGGCCCCAAAATGGCCTGAAATGGCCCCAAAATGGCCTGAAATGGTCTCCAAGTGGCCCCAAACGGCCCCCAAAACCCCAGAATTGACCCCAATCCCCCCAAATGGTCCCAAAATGCCCCCAAATGGCCTGAAATGCCCAGAATTGGCCCCAAATACCCCCAAAAC
>NW_020454223.1:0-6653 GCF_003342845.1 Nothoprocta perdicaria
GTAGAAATTTGCTTAAGGACATGGAATTAATGGTTTTAAAAGAGGCTTTGAGAATATACTACATAATACTTCAAATTTTTCATCTTTCTGAAATGAAATATTCTTGTGGCAAATGTGATGGCTGTCATATAGTCCATATATTCCAGGCTCAAACAGGAGTCTGGAAGTAGAAAAAAATGTGTGTTTGCTTATGCAGATATAAATACACACTCCAATAATGTACTGGTTTCCCCTGTTGTCTCGTGATTGTTGCAGTTGGTAAAATGGCCCATTGTATGAATAGTATAGAGCCACACATGAAAATCTATAAAATGTTTTGTTATACCTTAATGAGATTTGGATCCCTTAATGGAATTAGTGTGTTTTTCTACAGGTTTCAGCTGATTTAGAGCGAGCGCAAATTAATACTCAGATTGGAGATTTATAATAACTAAAAAAGAAAGAAAAGAAAATGTTATGTTTCAGAAAATGTCTTGGTGAATACACAGGTTTACTGTATGTCTGATTCTAAGCAGACCACTTTCTTGATTAATAGAATGGAAATCTTAGCATTTGCCTTTCCAGGAGCTCACTAAGACTCGCTTGATAGTCACTAGAGGTTACCGATAAAAGGTGTATATTTACAAACCAAGCATGTCATTTTTTTGCCCATTGATAGGGGGCAGCAGAAATAACCAGGCACCAAGGGAACGAATGGTCATGTTTACTATTAATATCAAATAATACAAAAATGAAAGGATACATTTAATAAAAAAATAAGCTTACTATGCACTTGGTTTTAACTACAGACAAAAGAAGCAAGGTAGTGCACTTAACCATTACTATATCAGAGAGAGAAAAAGATACCTCACCAATCGCCTCAATAGGTGAAGATCACCCAGTTCCGCAGTCGCTGGGGAGCCCCTGTTGCAGGGAGGATCTGGAGCCTTTCCGTAATTGGGAGGTTTTATGTGGTGCGTCCACCTGTAACTGAGGTCTCCAAAGTCGCATTCACCAGCTTTTATAAAACCAAATCAGCAAAACTTGCATTTTCTTTGTTAGTAGTAATATCTGCTATGTTTCCCTATCATTTGGGACTTGTCCCTGGCCGGAGTCCTGGCTTCGGATGGGAGAATCCCCTTCAAGGTCAGAAACGCTGGCCTGAGAGTTGGAACAAGAGTTACAGTTTTAAGAGCCTACGTGCAGGTCAGCCGAAAAAATTTACAGGCGAGTTCTGTGCACTTCTGCAAAAGCAGAGACGTATTCAGCTGGAAGTCAACCCGGACTTGGGCCTGTGGTTCAGGCCCTAGCAGTTCCGTCATGAACTTGTGGATCTATTCTTGTGGATTGTGCTTTAATAAAAAGCATGTGAAGAAATGGTATGTTTCTAGCTCAGTTTTTACTGAGAGAGGTGGTGACAGTATTTTGTCTGTTTGTAGTACTTGTGTGGGTACAAACTTCCCGTGACTCTTCGTTGATTCAAACACATTTAGTCTTCAACGTATTGAGCTTTAAAGGTGCATGAGTTTCTGCAATGGCTTAGTGATTCAGTTCAGGTCCAAGCAGAGCAGGGGCCATCCTAACATTACGTAACATAATGTAATGTAACATAATAAAAAATAACATCATAACTTTATTGTCTGAGCAGTAGACATTTTTATAACCTGTAGTCTATGGCCAGAGCTTTCCCATTAGCTTAAACCTCTGAACAACCCAAAGCTAAAATGTCTGTGTGGATCTCAGTGGAAAATCAGATCCCCTCCTGACCCACGCAACGAAGCAGAGGCTATTCTTTCTTCTTTGAGACTAAAAGGAAAGCAATCCAGAAACCTTTGCATGAGATTTCTTTTAAGAAACAATGGGAAGCATGCTTCATGGCAACATAATTACACAAGGAGAATCCACTTCATGTTGATAGTGTAGTTTTTGCAGTTCTGTGCTTATTTAATACTTGTAATTTAGCTTGAATAAGGCACAGCATGAAATGATTGCTTTTCAGGGCTTTAATCAAAACCAAAAGCTTAATTGAAATAGCCACCAGCTATTCCGTCAGCCATTAGTTGTTTACATTTAACAGTGATAATGGTCTCTTGCATGTATATGCGTGTAAGACCAGGAAGTGGTTGGCCTTCTTGGGCACCTGGGTGCACTGTGGGCTCATGTTCAGCCTGCTGTCAACCAACAATCCCAGATCCTTCCCTGCTCCACAGCTCTTCAGCCACCCTGCCCCAAGCCTGTAGCATTGCTTGGGATCATGCTGACCAAAGTGGAGGAGCTGGCCCTGGTCTTGTTCATATTCAGTGTCAGTCACTGCACCATAAAAAATGCAAAATGACCTATTAAATGAATACTTAACCCCGGCCTCCCTCATGGTGAGCAGTTATGTCTAGGTTTATTGGAAATTGAGTTAATTTAGGTGTTTATTTTTCATCATAGTCACATGTATATTTCTGTCTTTGTCTGTATTTCTGCTCTAGGGCTGAAAAAATTTTCTCCCTCAAGCCTCCAGACACAAACTATGAGATATTTCCTTTTGGAAAGAGAAATATTTTGATTTGGAGTTTTGGAGTGTTTTTAGTTTAGTTATTTTAGGAGTGTTTTAGCATTAAAAACCTAAGGTAATATTTTTGGGGTTTTTTTTTTTTTTTTCTTGTAAGTCTTTTCATGGTAAAATTTAAAGATTTCAACATTCTGTATAGAACAAAAGGCAAATGTTAAACCTCGGTCTCTTTCAGAAGTTTTAGTAAAACCTCAAAACCTCAAATAAAGGTGACTCCTGACCCATCTTGACTGCCTGCACTGTCACAGTTTTCAGTCTTCTGTTGCAAAGATCCTGTTCATATATGTGAGAAGTCTTCTGACATTTCCAGCCCTTCTGAGGTCATGTATCATTAGACCGCCTGCAGATATATGATTATAATGAATAAAGATCAGCTTACTAGCCTCGTGGTTAGTTTCAATTTAGAAGCAGAAAAACTGCAATTATCCTGACAGAAACATTGTTTATTGGCATAAATGCAAATGAATGTGGTGTTTCTGTTTGATGTACTTTGGCCATATGACCATCCAAGGTGGAGGATCTGCTGCTAGTAAGTCGATAGCTCCTGTATTATACTAGACTAAGCCAAAAAGCACAATAAAAACTGTCTTGTTGATAATCCTGATATCTGTCACTTTAACTTGATCCTGTAGATCTTATTCCACGTCTTACTTTTGCCATTGAAATTATTTATCTGCACTTAGTATATATATTAGTACTGATAATAGAACCTCATATCCTTTTCAGAAGTTAATGGATAATGGTAACATAAAAATATCCGGAAGTTTTTCAGCATTTTTATTTTGTTTTGTTTTTAAAGTGTGAATTTAACTATACTGAGCTATTTTTTACACTGTATGCAAGTGCTTATACATGCCTAGGTGCAGAATGAAATGACGCAACCTTTCAGCTTTCAAAAGTTCCTACTTCAAGGATCCAGGATAGGTAGAATATTTGGATGGACTGTGCAAAATAGGTAAAGCATGTGATTTAATACCTAGGTAGTCAGAGATGTACAGAGAAATAAAATGATTCACTACACGGAGTTTGCAAAAATTCAGGAATCAAATGCATTTGAAAACATAAATCACAAGACAGTTTCTTCTCTGCATTATGGTAACTTTGTTTCACTATAATTTGTTTGTTTTTTTCCCCAGAGAAAAATCCAGTACATATGAAAGAAGTACTTCAATTCTTTGCAATGCTTTCTTGTTCTGCGAAGTTTACTGTGCTTCCTGATGCTCTGATAACTTATATGCAAGGCTGGTAGTATAATGAAGGTGGACTTTAACCATCAGCCAAGTTATTAGCTTTCTTTCTGTCTTTTTGTGATTCCTTTCTTTTTTTTTTTTTTTTTGTTTTTTGTTTTTTGTTTTGTTTGTTTCTACTATATCCACAGTTTCTAGGTTCCCATCAGTGTCATTTTGCATAGCTTAGTGGAAATTTCTGGCTTTGTTTATCTCTTTTGGAATGTAACTTGTTATTTAAAATACTTGCAGATTTGGTAAAAAGCTGTGGTGATGTCAAGGGGAAGATCCGCTGTTCTCTCCCCAGAACAAACATTGGCTGGGTGAATCGGAAACAGGCATTTCTGGCTTTTGCCAAGGTGACTTTACAAGCACTTGTCTGCCATATACACTTCTCAGGGTAACTAGGGTATCCTAGATTTACAACTTTATATTAATCCCAGTAGTGAATTTTGCAGGTGGACATGTCATTTGTGACTAGTCTGTCCTGACCAGGGAGCAGTTTGCTAGACTACTGATAATACTTCCTCATCTGGGATTAGCTCTTTTCTCAGGCTGGCCATCTCAGGCTGCTTAAGCAGAGAAAAGTGCTCTGAGGCAGGATGAGATAGTTCAGACTTACATGTTATCCACATGGATATAGAGCATGTGTAGTGTTCAGTAAGAATTATTGCTCGCTCTAAAAGCTCTTCAAGCTGCTGTCCCTTTTACCTTTGCAGGAAGAATGTATTACTACAGTTCTCATATGAGAAATAAGCTTTGAACTTTTGACAGTTAAGCTGTGCTTGAAATATGACTAAGAGAGGCAACATAGATGCTGAAAGGATGTTTATCAAGAAAATAAGCTTTTCCTTCTCAACAGGACAAAAGCAGTATGATGGAACAAATTATATAAGCTAAACTAACTATAAACCCATTTCAGAAGGAAAGATCAACCGTTTGCCTCTTACTGTCAGATTCTCCAAACAGTGATTCCTATGTCTAGCTCTTGATAAACTGTGGAAGCTGGATGCTTCATCTTTTTCAATTCCTTTGCTGCTAATTTTATATGTATTATTCATGTTGTAGTGATACATATGGGTAACTATAGAGCTGTAAGAGAGCTCTGTATGTTAGTGCTATCTGTGAAGACTGATTTCCCGTCAGTGTCTTTCCTTTGCCCCATCTTACCCATTTTTCTTCAGTAAGTAAGCTGTTGCTAGGCCAAACTTACTTACTGCAGAGTTTCTCTGCTGAGGAATCCTTTTAGGTTGAGAAAACCAGGAAGCCAAAGTCTAAAAGATTACCCCAAAGACCTACAGAAAACACTGTCCATCAGAAAACATCCCATAGAAGTGCATGCCTCCAAGGGTAAATGGCTGTAGGAATTACCTAAAATAGAAAAGTCTGTAATGTTTTGTGTGGAACAAGAGGTCAGTACAATCTGCATTTATCCATGAATGACTGATTTGTATGACTGAGAAGAAAAAATAATTTCAACAAAGTCAAAAATGAAAAAAAAAAAGGACATGTTCAAGGCACTTCAATGACAGTACAGAGTGAGATAGGCTTTATTTGTTGTGCTGCTGATGATGATACACAGCAGTTTGTTCCTCTTTCCATATTGCAGTGAGTCATATGTCTGAGGAACATCAGGGGAGCTTTGCCCTTTCATAAGCTTAAAAGTATACACTGGAAACTTGGATTTCCTTCTCATAATGTAAACCGACTGGCACATTGTTTCGTAACAAAGAAAAGGAAGGTCATTTTGACATCTGGAATCAGAAATGCTCACAGAGAGAATAATAAAAATTTATTAATCTTTGGGTGGTTAAAGGGAAGGCAATGAACAGATTCTCTAAATGCCAAAACCGTATCTGGCTTTGTTAAAACACCTCTTTTCTCTTTACAGTCAGATGATCAGCTGAACTGAGACACTTAGATTTCCAGTAAATGTATACTGTCAACAATATTATGGTGAAATAATGGGAATATTGTTCCTGCAGTGTGAGCTCTAACCAGTTTAAATGAAAAGAACTCAGTCCAGTAATGGACATGCACTCATCAACTGAGACACTTCCAAAGAACTTTCTGTATGAGATCAAAACTTTTAAAAAAGTGCCAAATAATACTGGGTATTAAAAAAAGAAATCTGTTTAGCATTTACATACTTTAAAATTAGCTGCACCAAGAATGTCTTTCGCTTAGATTTCTAGGACTTGGAGGAGGGTTTGTTTTGTTTTGTTTTGTTTTGTATTAGGATGTAATTGTCCAAGAACCCTGTAAAGCAAGGCAACTGTTACTAACATCATTTTTCAAATGAAAGACAAAAACCCAGATGATAATGTAGTCTACCTAGTACTTGTATATATACTTGGAGATGAAATTCTGAGTAGAAGTGATTTTTATTATGCTGTGTGTTCAAGGTTGATCTAGAAATGATAAGTCTCACTGAATACGTTTGAAGGGACCTCTAGAGACCATCTGGTCCAACCCTCTGTTCCAGCAGGACACCCAGAGCACAGGGACATCCAGGTGGGTTTTGAAGACCTCCAGAGAAGGAGACTCCACCACCTCCCTGGGCAGCCTGTGCCAGGGCTCTGGCACCCTCACAGGAAAGAAGTTCCTCCTCACGTGGAGATGGAACTGCCTGGGTTTCAACTGGTACCCATTGCCCCTTGTCCTATCACCGTCCAGCACTGAGAAGAGCTTGGTCCCTTCCTCCCTACGTTCTCCCCTCAGATATTTATATATATTGATCAGATCTCCTTTCAATCTTCTCTTCTTCAGGCTAAAGAGGCCCTGCTCACTTAGCCTTTCCTCTAAACACAGATGTCCCAGTCTCTTGCTCATCTTTGTCACTCTCCACTGGACCCTCTCCAGAAGCTCCACGTCCCTCCTATACTGGG
>NW_020454224.1:0-2800 GCF_003342845.1 Nothoprocta perdicaria
GGGGCTGTGGGTCCTCCAGGGGCTGTTCTGTACCAGTTCGGGGGCTGTGGGTCCTCCAGGGGCCTGTGGGTCCTCCAGGGGCTGTTCTGTGCCGGTTCGGGGGCTGTGGGTCCTCCAAGGGGCTGTAGGTCCTCCAGGGGCTGTTTCACCCCATTACAGGCACTGTACGTTCTGCAAGAGTAGGTCTACTGAGTTCAGGGACTGTAGGTCCTCCGGCGGCTGTTCACCCTGTCCCAGGGGCTGTGGGTCCTCCAGGGGCTGTGGGTCCTCCAGGGGCTGTTTCGCCCTGTCCCAGCGGCTGTAGGTCCTCCAGCGGCTGTAGGTCCTCCAGGCTCGGGCAGTGTGGTTCCTCCGGGGCTGTTTCCCCCAGTTCTCACCCTGTCCCCCCGTCAGTGTCACCGTCCCCGTCCCCGCAGGGTGTGCAAGCCGGTTGTGAACACCCCGTCCCCGCAGGGTGTTTCAGGGTCCCTCTCTTTCCTTCAGTGTTGGTGTCACCGTCGGCGTCACCACGGTGTCCCCGCCACCCTGTCACTGTCCCCGCGGTGTTCTCTCAGGGTGTCCTGGTGTCCCGGTTACCCTGTCGCCGCGGTGTCCCCGTCACCCTGTCAGTGTCACCGCCTGTCCCCCCAGGGCGTCCCGGTGTCCCCGTCGCCTTGTCACCATCACTGCGGTGTCCCCGCGGGGCGTCCCGGTGTCCCCGTCACCCGGTCAGCGCGGCCGCCTGTCCCCGCAGGGTCCGTAAGCAGGTTGTGAACATCCCGTCGTTCGTGGTGCGCCTGGACTCGCAGAAACACATCGACTTCTCGCTGCGCTCGCCCTACGGCGGCGGCCGCCCCGGCCGCGTCAAGCGCAAGAACGCCAAGAAGGGAACAGGCGGCGGCACAGGCGGCGACGACGACGACGAGGACTGAGCGGGTGACGCCGAGCGGGGCCGCGGTGAGGGGACAGGGACACCGAGGGGGACGGGGATGGGGACAGGACGCCGAGAAGGGAACAGGCGGCGCTACAGGCGGAGACGGTGACGGTTGAATGGGTGACACCGAGCGGAGACACGGTGACACGGTGGGAGGGGACACAGTGAGGGGACAGGGAGACAGGGATGGGGACAGGACACCGAGAAGGGAACAGGCGGCGCTACAGGCGGAGACGGTGACGAGGATTGGACGGGTGACACTGAGTGGGGAATGAATGGGTGACACTGGGGACGCGGTGACACAGTGAGAGGGGACAGCGACACCGAGAGGAACAGGGAGACGGGGATGGGGACAGGACACCGAGAGGGGAACAGGCGGCGGCCTGTGGGGACAGGAGAGGGGAAACGGCCAAAAACGGGCAGGAAATGGGAAAATGGGGGAAAATGGGGAAAAGGGAGACAGAAGGAGGGAGAAAGAGCAAAAAAGGGGCAGAAAATGGGGAAAATAATAGGGAGAGAGGGAAACAGCCCAAAAATGAGCAGGAAGTGGGGACAGGAGAGGGGGAACAGCTGAAAATGTGCAGGAAATAGGGAAAATGGGAAAATGGGGACAGAAATAGGGAGAAACGGCAAAAAAAAGCGCAGGAAATGGAGAAAACGGGGACAGAAAGAGGGAGAAACAGCCAAAAACAGGAGGGAAATGGGGAAAATGGGGACAGGAGAGAGGAAACAGCCAAAAATGGGCAGAAAAAGGGGAAAACGGGGGAAAAATGGGAAAATGGGGACAGAAAGAGAAACAGCAAAAAACGGGGGCAGAAAATGGGGAAAACAGGGACAGAAAAAAGAAGAAACAGCCCCAAAATGAGCAGGAAATGGGGCAACAGCTGAGAAGAGGCAGGAAATGGGGAAAGACGGGAGAAAAATGGGAAAATGGGGGGCAGAAAGAGGGAAAAACAGCAAAAAATGGGTAGGAAATGGGGAAAATAGAGACAGAGGGAGAAACAGCCCAAAAATGAGTGGGAAATGGGGACAGGAGAGGGGAAACAGCTGAAAATGGGCAGGAAATGGGGAAAAACAGGGACAGAGGGAGAAACAGCAAAAAAATGAGTGGGAAATGGGGAGAGGGGAGGGAAAACAGCTAAAAACAGGCAGGAAATGGGGAAAAACGGGGAAAATTGGGAAAATGGGGACAGAAAGAGGGGGAAACAGGCAAAAAACAGGTGGGAAATTGGGAAAATGGGGACAGGAGAGAAGAAATTGCCAAAAATGGGCAGAAAATGGGGAAAGATGGGAAAAAAATGGGAAAAATCGGGGAAAATTGGCACAGAAAAAGGGAGAGACAGCAAAAATCAGGCAGGAAGTGGGGAAAAGGAGGAAAATAGGGACAGAAAGAAAGAAACGGCCCAAAACGGGGAAGAAATGGGAAAAAAGGGGACAGAAAGAGGGGGAAACAGCCCCAAAACGGCTGGGGGGTCCCCCGTGATGGCAGCACTGGGCGCTGACCCCCCTGATGACGTCAGTGCCCCCCCCGGGGGGGCCTTGACCCTCCGGGGGGGTCTGAGGGGACCTGGGGGGAGGGGACGGGGGGGATTTTCCCATTTTTGCCCCCCATTTTTTCCCATTTTCTCAGGATTTCGCCCTATTCCGTTGCAGGTGGCGCCTCCCCCGCGGCCGAGGGTGAAAAACGCGAGGAAGATTTTAAATAAATTGTCGTTTCTGACCCCAAAAAAACCCCACGTGTCTTGTGTCGTGTGGGGGGAGGGGGTTGGGCGTGGTCCCGGACGCCTGGGCCCCTTCCGGGGGCGGGGCCTCTTCTGCCACGCCCTCCTTGCCACACTCAACATGGCGGCCGCAGCGCCTCTTCTTCCCGGAAGTGCCTCCCACGCC
>NW_020454224.1:5580-6635 GCF_003342845.1 Nothoprocta perdicaria
GGGCCACCCCCTGGGGTGACACCGGGGTCCTGTCCCCCTGTCCCCAGGGTCCCCCCTTGTGTCCCCTCAGGGTGTCCCCCATCCCCAGGGTCCCCTCACGGGTGTCCCCATGTCCCCAGGGTCCCCTCGGGGGTGTCCCCCATCCGCAGGGTCCCTGCTGGCCATGTCCCCCCATTCCCGTGTCCCCTCATTGGTGTCCCCCGTCCCCAGGGTCCCCTCACGGGTGTCCCCCATCCGCAGGGTCCCTGCTGGCCATGTCCCCCCATTCCCGTGTCCCCTCAGGGTGTCCCCCGTCCCCAGGGTCCCCTCACTGGTGTCCCCCTGTCCCCAGGGTCCCCTCACGGGTGTCCCCGTGTCCCCATGTCCCCTCACTGGTGTCCCTGTGTCCCCGCGCCCCTCGCCAATGTCCGTGTCCGCAGGGTCCCCGCTGGCCATGTCCCCCCGTCCCCAAGGTCCCCTCGGGGGTGTCCCCATGTCCCCTCACGGGTGTCCCCGTGTCCCTCGCGGGTGTCCCCATGTCCCCTCATTGGTGTCCCCGTGTCCCTCGCGGGTGTCCCCATGTCCCCTCACTGGTGTCCCTGTGTCCCCTCATTGGTGTCCCCATGTCCCCTCACTGGTGTCCCTGTGTCCCTCGGGGGTGTCCCCGTGTCCCCTCATTGTTGTCCCCGTGTCCCTCGGGGGTGTCCCTGTGTCCCCTCATTGTTGTCCCCATGTCCCTTGCGGGTGTCCCCGTGTCCCTCGGGGGTGTCCCCGTGTCCCCTCATTGGTGTCCCCGTGTCCCCTCACGGGTGTCCCCATGTCCCTCACGGGTGTCCCTGTGTCCCCTCATTGTTGTCCCCATGTCCCTCGCGCGTGTCCCCGTGTCCCCGCGCCCCTCGCCGATGTCCGTGCCCGCAGGGTCCCCGCTGGCCGGGATGCCGGGCGCCGCCGCGGGCCCCGTCCCCGTCATCCGCATGTTCGGGGTGACCGAGGGCGGCCACAGCGTCTGCTGCCACGTGCACGGCTTCGCGCCCTACTTCTACGTGCCCGCGCCCCACGGTGACGCCCCGGGCCCC
>NW_020454225.1:0-1832 GCF_003342845.1 Nothoprocta perdicaria
CAGATCCATTGGGATCCCGCTGGCTCCCGCTCCCTTCCCGGCTCCGCACCCAGCTCCTGCAGCGGCTTCTCCATGTCGTCCTCGGTGAAGACGCGGCGCGGGAAGGGCGTGAGGAGGCGGAAGGGCTCCGGCGCGCCGCTCCGGTGCAGCTCCACGTAGAGCCGCACGGCCGCCAGCTGCTCCCGCGCCCGGAACGTCTGCGTCAGCGACGAGCCGTCCAGGAGCCGCACCTGGGAACGCACGGACGCCTACGGAGCCCGCCCGCAGCGGCGGCGCCGGCTCTCGGCCGGATTCGGGATCAGCTCCCCGCTCTCCCGCTGGACACCGGGATAAGGATCGATCCCAGCTGTGGCATCTGGTGCCGGGATAAGGATGGATCCCGGCCGCGGGATTTGCCCTCCCTGCACTGGGATGTGCTCCCTTTGGCCCCGGGATCCCCTCCAGCCTTGGGATCTGCTCCCACTTCCCGCCCCCCCAGCCCCGGAATCCCACCCTGGCACTGGGATTCTCCCCTCCAAACCCCAGGACCCTCCACCCCCCAGCACCAAGATTCCCCCTTCCCAGGGATGTTCCTTCCCAGTACCAGGATCCACATCCAGCAGTGGGAATTCACCATTCCCAAGCACTAGGAGCTTCTCTCTCCCTCGTTCCCACAAGGGGATCTCCCTCCCTCCCTCCCAGCGCTGGGATTTCTCCCTCGCCACCCTCAGCGCCGGGATCTTCCCCCACCCTGCACGAGGGCACCGGGATTTCTCCCTATCCCGCGGCTCCGGGCGCTACCTGGATGCGGCACTGGTCGTATTCCCGCTTGCTGGGGGGCTCCTGGCTGGGGGACGAGGGCGCCGCGGCCGGCGGCGGCTCCGCRGAGCCCTGCGCAGCCGCTCCGAACTGCGGACAGAACCAGCGGAGCTCGGAAACGCGGGAAAACGCCGGGAAAACCGCCGGGAGACACAACCCGACCTTCCCGCGGCTCTCCCCCCGTTTCCCACTCACCTTTTTGGCCCGTTCCGCCTTATCCCGCTCGATCTTCTCCCGCACCCGCTGCCTGCGGGACGAGGAGCGGATTGTGGCGGGGGGGGACGCGTTCCCGCCGGCATTCCCGGCATTCCCGGGCCTCACCTGGCCAGCTTCTCCTCCATGCGGTCGCGGCGCCGCTGCTCCGCCAGCTTCCGCATCTCCTCCTCCTGGAGCCGCTGCCGGAGCAGCGACAGCTCCTGGCCCTGCTTCCGCCGCTGCTTCTCCCGCTCGATCGTCTCCCGCTTCTCCCGCTCCTCCCGCTCCCGCTGCTTCTGGGCGATCAGCTCCATCATCCTGCGGGCAGGACAAGCGGGAGGCTCCGGGAACAGGCGGCGCCCTCGGGCGCCCCAATTCCCGCTCCGGGGTCCCGGCATTCCGCTGGGATTTTTCCCACCTCTTCGTCTGCTCCTTCCTCTCCTCCTCGGACAGCGGCTGCTTCCCGTCTTCTTCCAAGGCTCCGGCGGTACCTGCCGGCACCGGCGACACCGGGAGCGCGTTGTTGTTGTTGTTGTTGTTGTTGTTGGGGGGGGGTTGTCGCTCCCGTTACAGCCGCCGGTCCCGCTCCCACCTGCTCCGGCGGCTGCGGATTCCGGTGCCGGCGGCTCCTCCAAGGGCTCGTCCAGGTCGGGATCGTCCTCGTGGGCCACCAGCCTGTGGGAAATGGGGGGTGTTACGGGCCGGGCGGTACCGGGACCAGGACCGGCACCGGTTCCGGTCCTGGGATCGGGACGGGGGCCACACGCACCAATCCATGGCCGGCTCGATGCCCTGGTTGCCGGTGAGAGCCAAGGCCTTTTCCCTGCGGGAAGAGAGCG
>NW_020454225.1:3812-6547 GCF_003342845.1 Nothoprocta perdicaria
GCAGGGCCCCCCCGGGCCCCCCGCGGCGGGACTGTCCCCGGCGCCGTTGCGGGCCACCACGCAGAGCACGTAGGGGGTGTCGGGGCGCAGCCCCCCCACGGCGGCGGCGCGGAACGTCGCGGGGAACGTGGCCACGCTTCCCGCCGCGCCGCTTGTTGTTGTCCCTGTGGTTGTCGTCGTCACCGTGAGCCGGTAGTCCCGCACCACCGAGGCGGGCGCGCACCAGCGCACGCTGGCGCCCGTCGCCGTCACCGTCACCGCCAGCAGCTCGGGGGGCTCCGGGGGGACCCCCGGCCCCGAGAGCCCCGGGCAGAGGCAGCCGGGGGGGCGCAGGCGGCTGCAGGGGGGCTGCAGGTGCCGGCACCGCTCGTAGTCACACAGGGGGGGGGACCCCCCCCGGGCGCCCCCCGGGACCCCCCCAAATCCCAGGAGCAGCAGCAGAGCGGCCGGGAGCGGCGGCACGGCCGGAGCTGCGGGAAAACGGGGAGAACATCCCCAAAAAGGGGGGGCGTGAGGCGGCTTTCGCCACCATATCCCCGTGTCCCCCCCCCAAGGGATCCCGGCTCACCGAGATCCATCGGGAACGCGGCTCCGGGCCCGGCGGCGCTCCGGTTTTCCGGCGCTCCGTGTCACGGCYGCCGCGCTGAGCTCGTCACACAGGTGGTTCCCATCAAGGCGCCCTCCTTATAAGGGCAAATTCCCCCTTCCCGCCGGGAAGCGGCTCCAAGCGGACGCGGCCGGAACGGGGCACGGAGCCCACGGGCAGCTCCCCGCTCCCGGCCCGTGTCCGGAAGGGAAACGCGCATGGATACTCATGGATACTCGTGGAAACGCTCATGGAAATGCTTGTGGAAACGCACATGGAAACGCTCATGGAAGTACTTGTGGAAACGCGCATGGAAACGCTCATGGATACGCATGGAAACTCATGGAAACGCTCATGGAAAGCAGCCTCCTGGAGCACAGGGCTCCCCCTGGGAACGCCGGGAATCTTTTCCCGGAACATGAGGCCGCTCCCGGCGTGGGAGGGATGCGGCCGCCGGCGCCACGTGCTCCGGTTCCCCCTTCCCGGCGGCTGCTGCCCAAGAGCCGCCTCCGGAGCCGCACACGGTGCCGCCCCCCCCAATCCGCTCCATTTGTCCGAAAAATTTACCCTTGGGAATGCGGCGCCAGGCCCGGGATCAGCACGGGGGCTGTTTTCTCGGGGTGTTTTTTTAATTGTAACAAGCGGATCCGGGGTGGGGGGGCGGGAATGTAAACATGGAGCCGGCGGAGCGGGGGGGACGCACATCCACGTGTCCATCCATCCCATCCCTTTTCCCGGCAGTGCAAGGCCGGATTTGGCATTCCCAAAGGGAAGCCGTGCTCAGGAGCTGGAGCACGTGTGGCGCTGCCGGAGCGCCGGGGCCCCCCCGGCGTCTTCCTCGGCCTCCTCCTCTTCCTCGGCGCCGGCGGGGAGGTTGGCTTCGCTGAGTAGGGAAGACTCGTCCACGGATACGAATTCGGGATCTGCGGAGGGAGAGCGGCGTTCCGGCACGGCGTTCCCACATAGCAATCCCACACAGCGTTCCCACACGGCATTCCCACATGGGATTCCCCGTACGGCGTTCCCGCACGGCGTTCCCGCATGTTATTCCCGCAACGGCGTTCCTGCACGGGATTCCTGCACGGCATTCCCACACGGTGTTCCCGCATGGAGTTTCCRTGCAGCATTCCCACACGGCATTCCCAGGGGGAGGGGGGTCTTTTGGCACCGGGGGGGGCAGAAAACCACCACCCGCCTTCACTGGAATCCTTGGCCAGAGCAGCGGAATCCACAGGTCCGATCTCCTCCGCATCCCGCTGCTCCGCATCCCGCGGCTCCGCATCCCGCGGCTCCGGGTCCGTCTTCTCCGCAGGACCTGGGGGGGTACAAGACGGGGGTGACATCGGAATGCGGGGGGCCCACACAGCCCCCCCCCAACCCCTCACCTTTCCCGGGTGCCGTCGGCTCCTCCCGGGGGGCAGCTCGGAAGCTTGTCTGGGATAACAAAAAGGCGGGATATTGAGGGGGGGGTCCCAATTGTCCCCTCCCCCCCCCGGGAAGGGGGTGTCACCCACCGCGGCGGGGGGCCACACGCTGCCCCACACCCACTGCAGGTAGCTGAAGAGGACGATGACGCTGAGGAAGGCAAAGTTGGTGGCAATGCCGAGCAGGGCCGAGGTGACCGGGAAGTTGTAGAGCAGGTACCTGGGAAAAGAGCGGGAATGGCGGGATAAGAGGGGGGAAAGCACGCGTGTCCCCCCCAAACTGCGGGGGCGTCGGGGCGCTCACCGCACGCCGGTGAAGCGCGCGTGGATGCGGAGCTGCGCCCCGTACAGCTGGATGCGCTTGCTCTGGATCTCCAGCACGGCTCCGACGGTCGGGGCGTACTGCGGAAAAGCGGGAATCAGCGTCCTGGGAATGCTGGGGGGGGGGAATCCGCCCCCATTCCCGGGCCCGGCGGGCAGGGGCTCTCACGGAGTCCTCGCGATAGTCCGAGTACAGCTCCACCTCCACCGTCTGCTTCTGCTCCGCGAATCCCAGCAGGAAGAGGCCGGAGAAGAGCAGCGTGTCCAGCGTGCGGAGCAGCCCGGAGCGGTAGTGCAGCATGGCCTGTGTGCGGGGACAGCGCGGGTGACACCGCCCGCGGGTGGCACCGCCACGGGTGACACCGCCAGGTGACACTGTGGGTGACACCGCCCACGGGTGACAC
>NW_020454226.1:0-1843 GCF_003342845.1 Nothoprocta perdicaria
CCACTTTAGTCCTATCCCTGTAACGCGAAGGCCTAACCCTTTCCACTTCAGTGCTCGTTCTTTCAGCCTAAGGCTTAGCCCTAGTGCTTTAGTGCTAGGCACTTGCCCTTCAGCTATTTAGACCTAAGCCTTTTAGGCCTAGTCCTTTTCCTCCAAACCTTTAGAGCTCAGCCCTAGCCCTTTACCCCAAAGCTCTTTAAGACAAAAGYCTGTTGGCCCTAGCCTTGCAGCAGTAAGCCCTGGCCCTTCAGCTTTACGGCCTTTTCCCTTTAACCATAAGCCCTTAACCATAAGCATTAGGACTATGTTGCTCTAGCCACGTAACCCTAAATAAACCCTTTAAACCTGAACCATTGCCCTCCCTTTTTCTTCCTACCCTTTTAATGCCAGCCCTTTAACGCTAGGCCCTTCTTCCTAGATTTTAGCCCTAGCCGTTTAGACTTTTGGCCTTTTAGCCTTTTGGCCTTTTAGCCCAGGCTTTTTAGCACTTTAGCCCAAGCCCTGTAGAGCTAAACGCTTTAACACTATAGTATTAGCCAGAGCCCTTTAGGTTTTTGGCCCTAGACCTTTAGACCTAAGCCATTTGACAGAAGCTATGTATCCCTAGCTCTTTAGCACTAAGTCCTCCAACCTTTAGCCTTAAGCCTTTTAGTGCTAAGCCCATTTCCCTTTCCTCTTAAGACCTTTTAGTCGTTCAGCCTTGAGGGCTAGCCATTTAGCCTGAAGTCATTTAGCCCTAAACCCTTTAACCCTAAGCCCTAGCTCTTTGCCCTTGCCCTATACCTCTTTACGGCTAACGCTTTAGCCCTAGTGCTTTCACTCTAAGCAGTAGCCCTTTAGACCTGAGGCCTTTAGGCCAAACCCTTTGGCTGTAGTCCTTGAAAGCTCAATCCTAGCCATTTAGCCTTAAGCGCTTCAACTTTATTCCTCCACATTTAGTAAAGTCACACACACACAGGTAGCTGTGTCCCTTAGCATGAAATCACACACAAAAAAACACAGATAGCTGTGACCTTTTGCATAAAATCACACACACGCACAGGTAGCTTCATCTCCTCTCTCCATTTGCTCGCTACTCATTCCTCACGTTCTCCTGGTTTCTCTTGCACAAGTGCTCTAAGAAGGAACAGCACGCAAAAGCCCGCACACCCTGGAGCTGGAGCAGCCTGAGAGAAGTGCAGGAGCTGGCGGAGAGCTCGCTCGGGAAAGTGCTGGAGCGGAGGAAAGAGCTGGAGCCGTTGGTGGCCGTTTTCAGGAGGGTTCCCCTGGCCATGTGTGGAGGGTTGTTCGGTAGTGGAGGAAGGGCAGAGCCTTTGGAGCTGCCTCCTGCAGATGTGCGGGAGGAAATATTGCTGGTGGGTGTCTCAAGAGATTGCAGCAACCCTTTTGGGTGATGTGGCGAGGCCAGGGGCCTCCAGCACGTGAGATGGCTCAGATCCCAGGCTCTGGGCCAGGCAGGAAAGGCAGCAGCGCGTTCATACAGGATCCCCAAGAGCAGGAAGAATGAGAGAAAGCAGAGGAAGGCAAAAGAACGGCCTTTATTGGACAGAGTAGCTTCTCTGCCCTCTGTGCACAAAACCACACAAGATGCTGCAGAGAGCATTGTAGCCCCCTTGCAGTGCTTCATAGCATCTCTATTTGATTGTCACACTCATGGCACCTTTTCTGAAATCCTGCAGGTGCTTGTGGAGCCTGTTTGTAATATTCATCTACCCAAGGCAACATCCTTTAGYGACATCTTAGAGGAAGGAGGATCATSTGGAGCCTCTATATACCACCCTGCAGAAGCCATAGGACTGCTTTTACACCTATGCCAAAATACTGCTGAGGTCTCCCAGGACAG
>NW_020454226.1:3581-4416 GCF_003342845.1 Nothoprocta perdicaria
CTCTGCTGCTCTCTGCCAGGCTACAGGCACCCAGGGCCTGGCCAGCTGCACCGATGAAGAGCCCATGGAGTGGGAGAGCTCCTTCTCCTTCTCAAAGGTATTGCCCCTGCTGGCAGCTCTTTTCCTCCTTCCCACTGCAGGTAGAGGGTCCCTGGGTCCAAAGCCTCTGGGCTCAGGGATCTGCCCTGCAAACGACTCCTTCTCTCCTGCAGCCTCCAAGCTCGTATGGGGGAGCAGCCCTGAGTGACCCGGAGCCTAYGGAGTGGTCCAGCTACAGTAGCAGCCAGGTACAGCCCTCGCAGCCTCTGAACACACTTGTCCCTTCTTTTCCACAGCCCCCGAGCCGCTCGTCGTCCTGCTAACACCTCCTTTTCCCTTGCAGGCCAAGGTCACCTTCAGTCTGGCTGCTACCAGGAAGCGCCGAGCACAAAGACGCTTTTAATATCATGTTATTTGGATTTATCTTTTTGAATTTTTATAGTAGGTCTTTTTATTATTGTTCATATTATTGTTGTTATTGTTTTTGTTATTGTTGTTGCTGCTGTTGTTATTGTTGCTACTGTTAATGTTCGTTATATTGTTGTTGTTCTTTAAATATATCTTCCTGTATCATTGTTGAAGTGTCGCGTGTTGTTTCCAARYGAGCACAGACACAGAACCATCCTCACTGCAGGCCTTTGGCTACATCCCCAGGATTTCAGAGCCCAGGGGCAGGGCAGGGCCAGCACAGAGGTCCCTCTGGGACTTGCTTTGACAYGTGGCCCTGGGGCTGCCCCAAGGGGAAGAAGCGCCAGCCCCAGCGCGGGGCAGCTCTCGAGCTCTCAGGGGGCCGCAG
>NW_020454226.1:5921-7085 GCF_003342845.1 Nothoprocta perdicaria
CTTTTTCTTTTTCTTTTTCTTTTTCTTTTTCTTTTTCTTTTTCTTTTTCTTTTTCTTTTTCTTTTTCTTTTTCTTTTTCTTTTTCTTTTTCTTTTCTATTTCCTTTTCCTCTTCTACTTCGTTTTTCTTCTTTCATTTTCCCTTTCCTTTTCATTCATTTTCCTTTTGATTATCTGTTTCCTCTTCCTTTTTTATTTCCTTTTCATTTTTTTCCTTTTCCTTTTCCTCTTCTTTTCTCTTTCCCTTTCGTCTTCTCCTTGCCTTTCCTTTTCTCTTTCACTTTCACTTTTCCTTTTCTTTTTTCCTTTCCTTATTTTTATCTTTTAATTTTCTTTTTTTCTTTTCCTTAATATTTGCTTATTTGTCTAAATATTTCTCTTTGTATTGGTTTTTCTTTTTATCTTTCTCTTGTCTTATTTTCTTATTCTTTTTAGAAATCTAATTATTATTCTTTTGTTGTTTCCTAGTCTTATTTTTTATTATTCTTTTCCCTCCCTTTTTTACCTTCACATCTTTTGTGTAAATGGTCCCTTTTGAGGAAAAATCATGGGATGAAAATAAGGTGTAAGTCTTCATTGGACCCGACAACCTTCCCTAGACCTATCAGGGACCTCACATCTGCTGCACACACAGGCCCTCCCCTTCGAAATACCTGCACTCGAGCAGTGCCAAGAGAGAACAAGCTCATCCTCAAGAGAGCCCGCATTGCTCTCGGGAAGGGAAGGGAGCTTCCAAGGCCCTACCTGACCAGGAGCAATGGTTCTTTTGGAGCAAGGAGCAGCCATTCCAAAGAGGGGCAGTGGAATTTCTTGCTCACACAGGCAGTTGGCAGTGCGTATCTGCTGCCTCACCAAAGGGGACAAGCCAGGGAGAAGACAAGCAGGTTGTTGGCACAGGAGCTGCCAGGCAGCACTGGCAGGCCCTGCGCGAGTCGCGCGGCACATGGGGAGCAGCTGAGTGCGCGCAACAGCCTGGCCCATTGCGGCCAATGACCCCTGCAGTSACCACCCCTCACGCAGACGCTCCACCCRCTCCTGCTTCACTGCTTTAGTCCTCTCTGCAGCTTCCTCCAAAGAAGCTGCCCTGCTTCCTCTGCAAGAGCTCTGCACGGTTCGTGCTTAGTGAGACAGGCCAAGAGGGTAGCCTCACATCCTGAAGGAACCA
>NW_020454227.1:0-2644 GCF_003342845.1 Nothoprocta perdicaria
GTTGACTCCTGAGGCATCAAGACTGACATGCCGGCAAAAAGAACACCAGAACCACAAATAACACACGA
Source organism: Nothoprocta perdicaria (assembly GCF_003342845.1). Classification (NCBI taxonomy): domain Eukaryota; kingdom Metazoa; phylum Chordata; class Aves; order Tinamiformes; family Tinamidae; genus Nothoprocta; species Nothoprocta perdicaria. The sequence goes on from NW_020454227.1 coordinate 69, forward strand.
GTTAAAGCTCCTTCTTACACCCCATCTTCCTTAGAGGGAATATTTCTTCAGCTTCAGCTTTGGCACAAGACCAAAAAGAAATCTAAAACAGCTCCCTGGTGCTCACATGAAACCAACTGACAAAGTTAGGCACAAGGGATGCCATTACTTCACCCGCCAAGAGCATTTTGACTCCTTCACAAGGGTGCAACTGCAGCAACCACACGGCACTGCAGCACCAAAAGCTGCTAGAACTAACCCTGGAATCCAGAATTTCGCAAGAAAAAATATTTGTCCCACAAACATGGTCTGTGAGCCGAACAGAAAAGGAAGTGCAGGGATGAGTGTTGGCACAGCCCCACACTTCTCTTGCCATACCCTTTGCAGGTTCACTTCAATTGCACCTCTACACTTCCTCCCGCTCCTAACTCCATGCTAGCACTCACACGGGATTTAGAGTTTCGTCACAACAAAGGCTTGCTGAAAAACCACTGCCTGTGACCTGAACAGAAAAGGAAGTGCAGGATGAGTGTTGGCACAGTCCCACACTTCTCTTGCCATGTCCTGTGCACCTTCACTTCAACTGCACCTCTACGATTCCTCCTGCTTCTAACTCCATGCTAGCAATCACACGGCGTTTTAACGTTTCCTCAGAACAAACGCTTGCGGCATGGGGACAGCATGTGGCCCGAACAGAAGAGTAAGTGCAGGATGAGTGTTGGCACAGCCCCACAATTGTTTTGGCCTGTCTTTTGCATCTTCACTTCAACTGCACCTCTACGCTTCGTACTTCTCTTAACTCCATGCTAGCACTCTCACAGGATTTTAGCGTTTCCTCAGAAAAAACGCTTGCTGCATCTACACTGCCTGTGACCCGAACAGAAAAGTAAATGTAGGATGAGTGTTGGCACAGCCCCACACTTCTCTTGCAATGTCCTTTGCACCTCCACTTCAACTGCACCTCTACGCTTCCTCCTTCTCCTAACTCCATACTAGCACTCACACAGGATTCTTGCATGGACTGACAGCAAACGCTTGCTGCACCAGCACTGCCTGTCACCCCAACAGAAAAGGAAGTGCAGGATGCGTGTTGGCACAGCCCCACACTTCTCCTGCCATGTCCTTTGCACCTCCACTTCAACTGCAACTCTACGCTTCCTCCGTCTACTAACCCCATGCTAGCACTCACACAGGTTTTAGAATGGACTGACAGCAAATGCTTCAGTCACAAACAGTTCTTGTGACGCGAACAGAAAAGGAAGTGCAGGATAAGTGTTGGCACAGCCCCACACTTCTCTTGCCATCTCCTTTCCACCTTCACTTCAACGGCACCTCTACGATTCCTCCTTCTCGTAAATCCATGCCAGCACTCTCACAGGCTTTTGGCGTTTCATCAGAACAAACGCTTGCTGCACCACCACTGCCAGTCACCCCAACAGAAAAGGAAGTGCAGGATGCGTGTTGGCACAGCCCCACACTTCTCTTGCCATGTCCTTTGTACCTCCACTTCAACTGCAACTCCACGCTTCCTCCTTCTACTAACTCCATGCTAGCACTCACACAGCCTTTTAGCGTTTCTTCAGAACATACGCCTGTTGCACGAAAACTGCCTGTGACCCGAACAGAAAAGGAAGTGCAAGATGAGTGTTGGCACAGCCCCTCACTTCTCTTGCCATGTCCTTTGCAGCTGCACTTCTACTGCACCACTACGCTTCCTCCTTCTCCTAATCCTATGCTAGCACTCACACAGAATTGTTGAGTTTCGTCACAACAAACATTTTCAGCACCAACACTGCCCGTGACCCCAACAGAAAAGGAATTGCAGGATGACTGCTGGCACAGCCCCACACTTCTCTTGCCATGTCCTTTGCACCTTCACATCAACGGCAGCTCTACGCTTCCTTTTTCAGCTCATTCCATGCTAGCACTCACACAGGCTTTTAGTGTTTTGTCAGAACACACTCTTGCTGCACCAACACTGCCTGTGACCCCAACAGCAAAGTAAGTGCAGGACGAGTATTGGCACAGCCCCACACTTCTCTTGCCTTGTCCTTTGCACCTCCACTTCAACTGCACCTCTACGCTTTCTCGTGCTCCCAACTCCATGCTAGCACTCACACAGGCTTTTAGCGTTTCGTCAGAACAAACGCTTGCTGCACCAACACTGCCTGTGACCCGAACCGAAAAGGAAGTGCAGGATTCGTGTTGGCACAGCCCCACACTTCTCTTGCCATGTCCTTTGCACCTCGACTTGAACTGCACCTCTACCCTTCCTCCTTCTCGTAAATCCATGCTAGCACTCTCACAGGCTTTTGGCGTATCGTCAGAAAAAACGCTTGCTGCACCAACAGTGCCTGGAACCCAACAGAAAAGGAAGTTCAGGATGAGTGTTGGCACAGCCCCACACTTCTCTTACCATCTCCTTTGCACCTTTAATTCCACTGCACCTCTACGCTTCCTCCTTCTCCTAACTCCATGCTCGCATTCACACAGGATTTAGGGTTTTCTCAGAAAAAACGTTTGCTGCACCAACAGTGCCTGTGACCCGAACAGAAAAGGAAGTGCAGGATGAGTGTTGGCACAGCCCCACACTTCTC
>NW_020454227.1:2818-4724 GCF_003342845.1 Nothoprocta perdicaria
GATTTTAGCATTTCCTCAGAACAAACGCTTGCTGCACCAACACTGCCTGTGACCCGAACAGAAAAGGAAGTGCAGGATGAGTGTTGGCACAGCCCCACACTTCTCTTGCCATCTCCTGTGCACCTTCACTTTAACTGCACCTCTACGCTTCTTCCTTCTCCTAACTCCATGCTAGCACTCACACAGGATTCTAGCATGGACTAACAGCATACGCTTTCGTCACAAACAGTGCCTGTTACCTGAACAGAAAAGGAAGTGCAGGATGAGTGTTGGCACAGCCCCACACTTCCCTTGCCATCTCCTTTGCACCTTCAATTACACTGCTCCTCTACGCTTCCTCCTTTTCCTAACTCCATGTTAGCACAAACACAACTTTTTAGAGTTTCCTCAGAACAAACGCTTGCTGCAACAACACTGCATGTGACCCGAACGTAAAAGGAAGTGCAGGATTCGTGCTGGCACAGCCCCACACTTCTCTTGCCATCTCCTTTGCCCCTTCACTTCCACTGCACATCTACGCTTCCTCCTTCTCCTAACTCCATGCTAGCACTCACACAGGATTTTAGGGTTTCCTCAGAAAAAACGTTTGCTGCACCAACAGTGCCTGTGACCCGAACAGAAAAGCAAGTGCAGGATGAGTGTTGGCACAGCCCCACACTTCTCTTGCCATCTGCTTTGCACCTTCACTTCCACTGCACCTCTACGCTTCCTCCTTCTCCTAGCTCCATGCTAGCACTCACACAGGATTTTAGCGTTTCCTCAGAACAAACGCTTGCTGCACCAAAACTACCTGTGACCGGAACAGAAAAGGAAGTGCAGGAAGAGTGTTGGCACAGCCCCACACTTCTCCTGCCATCTCCATTGAATCTTCACTTCCACTGCTCCTCTACGCTTCCTCCTTCTCCTAACTCCATGCTAGCACTCACACAGGATTCTAGCACGGACTGACAGCAAACGCTTTTGTGACAAACAGTGCCTGTGAAGTGAACAGAAAAGGAAGTGCAGGATGATTTCTGGCACAGCCCCACACTTCTCTTGCCATCTCCTTTGCACCTTCACTTCCACTGCACCTCTTCGCTTCCTCCTTCTCCTAACTCCATGCTAGTTCTGACACAGGATTTTAAAGTTTCTTCAGAAAAAACGCCTGCTGCACCAACTCTGCCTGTGACCCAAACAGAAAAGGAAGTGTAGCATGAGTGTTGGCACAGGCCCACACTTCCCTTGCCCTCCTTTGCACCTTCACTTACACTACACTTCCACGCATCCTCCTTCTCCTAACTCCATGCTAGCATTCACACAGGATTCTAGCATGGACTGACAGCAAAAGCTTGCTTCTCAAACAGTGCCTGTAACGTGAACAGAAAAGGAAGTGCAGGATTCGTGTTGGCACAGCCCCACACTTCTCTTGCCGTCTCCTGTGAATCTTTACTTCCACTGCTCCTCTACGCTTCCTCCTTCTCTTAACTCTATGCTAGCACTCACACAGGCTTTCAGCGTTTCTTCAAAAAAAACGCCTGCTGCACCATCTCTGCCTGTGACCCGAACAGATATGGAAGTGCAGGATGAGTGTTGGCACAGCCCCACACTTCTCTTGCCATCTCCTTTCCACCTTCACTTACACTGCGCCTCTACGCTTCCTCCTACTCCTAACTCCATGCGAGCACTCACACAGGATTTTAGCGTTTCCTCAGAACAAACGCTTGCTGCAACAACCCTGCCTGTGACCCGAACAGAAAAGGAAGTGCAGGATGAGTGTTGGCACAGCCCCACACTTCTCTTGCCATGTCATTTGCACCTTCACTTCCACTGCACCTCTACGCTTCCTCCTTCTCCKWACTCCATGCTAGCACTCACACAGGCTTTCAGCGTTTCCTCAGAACAAACGCGAGCTGCACCAACACTGCCT
>NW_020454227.1:4892-5885 GCF_003342845.1 Nothoprocta perdicaria
TAGCACTCACTCAGGATTCTAGCATGGACTAACAGCAAACGCTTTCGTCACAAACAGTGCCTGTTACCTGAATAGAAAAGGAAGTGCACGATGAGTTTTGGCACAGCCCCACACTTCTCTTGCCATTTCCTTTGCACCTTCACTTCCACTGCAACTCTACGCTTCCTCCTTCTCCTAACTCCGTGCTAGCACTCACACGGGATTCTAGCATGGACTAACAGCAAACGCTTTCGTCAAAAACAGTGCCTGTGACCTGAACAGAAAAGGAAGTGCAGGATGAGTGTTAGCGGACCCACACTACTCTTGCCATTTCCATTCAATCTTAACTTCCACGGCTCCTCTTCTCTTCCTCCTTCTCCTAACTCCATGCGAGCACTCACACAGGATTCTAGCACGGACTGACAGCAAACGCTTGCGTCACAAACAGTGCCTGTGACCTTGACAGAAAATCAAGTGCAGGATGAGTTTTAGCACAGCCCCACACTTCTCTTGCCATGTCATTTGCACCTTCACTTCCACTGCACCTCTACGCTTCCTCCTTCTCCTAACTCCATGCTAGCACTCACACAGGATTCTAGCACGGACTGACAGCAAACGCTTGCTGCAAAAACACTGCCTGTGACCCGAACAGAAAAGGAAGTGCAGGATTCGTGTTGGCACAGCCCCACACTTCTCTTGCCATCTCCTTTCAACCTTCACTTATACTGCACCTCTACGCTTCCTCCTTCTCCTAACTCCGTGCTAGCATTTCACACAAGATTCCAGCATGGAATGACAGCAAAAGGTTTCGTCACAAACAGTGCCTGTGACGTGAACAGAAAAGGAAGTGCAGGATTCATGTTGGCACAGCCCCACACTTCTCTTGCTATCTCCATTGAATCTTCACTTCCACTGCTCCTCTACGCTTCYTCCTTCTCCTAACTCCATGCTAGCACTCACTCAGGATTCCAGCATGGACTAACAGCAAACGCTTTCGTCACAAACAGTGCCTGT
>NW_020454228.1:0-15645 GCF_003342845.1 Nothoprocta perdicaria
CCGACTGGAAGAGCCACAGAGGCTGCGGTCACCTCACGAGCACACCCGTCAGCATTGGCCTCACTATGCCGCAGCAGGCACAGAAGTCATACTCACATCACACATTTACAAAGCAGCGTTGGCCTCACATTGGGCAATAAGGCACCTCTGCCATAGTGATGTCACAAGAAGAACTGGCAGCATTTCCCAGTCACGGCCAATGAGGCACAGAGGCAAGAGTGTCAACACAAGCACTGCACAGGGAGCCCCAGAGGCCACAGCGATGTGTCAAGCACAGCTGGTGCCATTGGACACACACTACTGAAAAAGGCACAGAGCCCATGCGGACGTCCAAAGCACAGCCGGCAACATTGCTCTCACACTGATCAGCAAGGCCCAGAGGCCATTGGGACCTCACAAGCACTTCCTGCAGCACGGGCMTCAYGCTGCCCAATGACGCACAGAGGGCTTAGTGACGTCACAGAGAGAGCCCACAGCATTGGCCAGACACGGCCCAGTGAGTCACAGAGGCACTAGTGATGTCACAAACACAGCCTGCACCATCGACCTCACAATGCCCAATGAGGTGCAGTAACCAGAGGCGTTTCAGTAGCACAGCCAGCAACATTAGGCAGTGTCTACTGCCCAACGAGCAACAGAGGCCCTAGTGACGTCACAAGCACAGCCAGCAGCATCGGCCTCATGCGGCCAAATGAGACACGGAGGCCATATCAATGAAAAAAAGCACAGACAGCACCACTGACCTCATCCGACTGGAAGAGCCACAGAGGCTGCGGTCACCTCACGAGCACACCCGGCAGCATTGGCCTCACAGTTCCACATGATTCACAAAATTCATAGTCACATTACACATTTAGGAATCAGTGTTGGCCTCGCAATGATCACTAAGGTACATCCGCTATACTGATGTCACAAAGAGTCATCTGTTTTTAACCTGTCATCTAGTGAAACAGTAATATAACTCTTTTTGTTTTGTAAGCTCTACATTTCCAGGAGGCTGTGGGGTTTGCTTATATGATGTATTTTTTTGTGGTCCTGCAGTACAGAGAGATTATTCACTATATGCCTATTTTGAAGTCCTATTGTCATACCAAAGAGATGTAAAAGCTATTTTATTATGCAGAAAATCTTTTTCCTTTTACTTTTAAAAGGAAATAGCAGAGCTCCAAATTTGTACACAAATCTTCTTTTTTTTTGTTTTCCTAAAACCATTGTTGCTTATATTATGTCAACAGTGATTTTAATAAGATGGAAGGAAACATCTCATCTCTGAGGCTTCCATGTCTCTTCCCAAATTAGCTGCTTGATCTCCTTTTTCATGGACTTCTGTCAGCTCACTATGCTTTTTTTCTTTGTTCTTCGGTCTCATTCTTTGGAGACTCTAAGCAGTTAACAATAGCATTATCCACAACATTCTGGATATCTCAGTGGTGAATCCTCTGAGACAGGAACTGTGCCAAGCTGCTTTTGCACACAGATCAGCTTCTGTGACATTGAAGATCTTTGTTTGTTTTCTTTGATTTTCTCATTCATATGAGTGGCATTTATGGCATATTATCCTCGGGTCTTGGGAAGCTCTGGAGATCTTAAATTCTATATCTGCCTTTCTTTCTGGATGCTGAGAACCACAGTATTGTACAGTATGTTTAGTAATGKTATGGTGGTATGTTAGATGATCATAAAGCTTTTATTTTGGGAGGCAGGTGCTGGTGCTAGGTCACTTACTCATTCACAGTGTATTAGATATATCCTATAAGGGACAGAAGGAGCAGTCAGTTGGAAGATCTACTCAGGCCATGTGAGTGCCTCTTTGCATTCCTACAGTCAGTTCTAAAACCAGTGTCTATATCCATTACCTGTATGACCAAAAAGCAACAAAACGCAAACATTTTAGGAGCATCCATCAAACACTCCTTGCTGTTATTTACTATACTACATGCTCCGAAAGGTGCCTGCAACTGAAGTGGCAAGCCATGTGTCCAGAAAYGGGAGAAAAGAAAGCCAGCAGCACTGCCTCTTGGGTCAGAGCTATATTTCAGCATGTTCTGTAATTAATGCTCTCTCTTAAATATCCTGTGGGCCAGTCCAAAGGACATTATGCTGTTAATGCCATTTTGGAACAAGTTTTAAAGTGTGCTTTATGAGCAGTTTAAGCCAATAAAACACCATATATGCGTTGAAATGAGTAGACCTGGCATCCCTTCTTGCCAGTCACTTCCTGACACTGTGTCAGCACTAAAGTTCATATGGTCAGCAGAGAGCTGAAGCATATTTCTAGTCTAGATGTATTTCTTTTTTAGATAAGTTTGTTTTCAGCTAGAACATCAAGCTGAGCATACTCACTGTGGGACTTCCAGAGTCTCTAAATCTGGCGCAAGGGGGAAGCTAGCCAGAGGCAAGAGCAGGAATGGCACCACTGAACATGTGATTTCACATGGTTGGGGTTCATAGGGTCCTCTGGAGATCATCTAGTCCAAATCTTCTGATCAAGCAGGGTCACTTGGAGCACATTGTCCAGGATTGTGCCCAGACAGCTTTAGAGTATCTCCAAGAAAGGAGACTCTGCAGCCTCTGAGGAATCTGTTCCAGTGATCAGTCACCCTGACAGTAAAGAAGTTTTTCCTTCAGACAGACCTTCCTGTGTTTTAGTTAGAGCATGTTGTCACTCATCCTATYACAGGGCACTGCTGAGAAGAGTCTGGCCTTACCCTCTTTACACTCTCCCCTCAGATGCTTATACACATTGTTCACTTCCCCCTCAAGCTTCYCTGCTCCAGGCTGAAGAGGTCTAGGCCTTTCAACCATTTCTTATAACAGAGAAATTGTAGTCACCTAATCATCTCTGTGCATCTTCTGCAGATGAAGAAACTGAGAAAGCAGATAAAAACCCCATTCATATGATTTCATTTGCTGGCATGGGAGTAAACTGGAGTATATTGGTAGGACTCTAGTGGGAGACAACTGAGCTGACTATGAGAACAGGGACTCTCAGTATCATGGGATACAGTCAAGACCTTATTTGACATACTTTTAAATATTATATAAAGAATTTCCTTAAAGGAGAAAGAAGTTTTAGCAAAATGACAGTTTTGCTGGAAGGCAGCACAACTGGGTCAAATTAAATAAAGCTTGACTTTCAAAAGCACCTTGAGATTTGAGATCCTTCAGGGAACCACTTTAAATGGTATCTGAGTCTGAGCATCAGCTGAGGAGATCGCTAACACAGGAGGCTTTGGAAAAAAATCTATGCTTACATATTTGAACTATTTTACCATACAGCTGGCAATGTAATGTAAGCAGGGCCTAACTGTCTTGGCCAAAATAACTTGAGAACTGCTGAATTCTAATCTTAGTTCAAGTTTCTAGCTGCCTGCTCAGGTTGCTAGCATTTGGAAAGAGAGCATCTGTGTTCTCTTTCTTATGCAGGACTTGATTCTTGTAGAGATTTAGGAAGGCAAGTACAGAACACACGATGATGTATTTCTGCATGAGAAGTTGATTTTGGTTATGTTTCACTTTTTTAAAATGTTCACACACGTGAAAAATTAAGGAGAATTTTTTATGGGAGCATCAACTGAGACGCAGTTGGAAGTCAGGATTGTTTTATTAATCAGGTGTTATGATTATATATGCATAGCAAAACCAGGTCAGAATCAGATCAGAATCTGATTCTGTTAGTACTCAGCAAACACCACAGGAAGAAGTCAGCTGTTGCCCTGAAAACCTTAGATTCTGTGGATAAGACAGTTGGATACAAGAACATGAGGCTGTCCAAGGAGAGAGTTGGCCCTGTTTAGCCTGGAGAAGAGAAGACTGAGAGGGGGTCTTATCAATATGTACAAATACTTGAGGGAAGAATGTAGGGAGGATGGGGCAAAACTCTTCTCAGTGGTGGTCAGTGACAGGGCAAGGGGTAATGGTTAAAAATTGAAACATAAGAAGAATTTCCTCCATATGAGGAAAAACTTTCCTGTGAGGGTGACAGAGACCTGGAACAGGCTACCTGGAGAGGTTGTGGAGTCTCCTTCTCTGGAGATTTTGAAAACTCACCTGTATGTGACCCTGTGCCATGTGATTTAGATATTCCTGCTTGAGCAGGAGGGTTGGACTAGATGATCTCTAGAGGTCCCTTCCAATCTCAACCATTCTGTGATTCTGTGAGTTATTGGTGATTGCAACTTCCATGACAGCAAAAATAAGATATAAAGAACAAACAAGTAGTAGGGGAAAAAAAAAAAAAAAAAAAAAAAAAAAAAGATGACTTTGCAGATAACTTTGTAACTTTTCTTTTTATTTGTATCCAGTCTTTTTTTTTTTGCAGGGGGGGCGGGCACGGGAGAGGGCAGTTCTTCTACTGTTAAAATTCACATTTTAGTTTGAATCAGAAGTGCACTTTCAAACAAACCTTCTGATTTGTCCCCATGTGCCATGATTGAGTTTACAGTACAGGGTGGTCTCAGAGCAAACAGAACGGATTACTATTGGTTGAAACTAGATTGGAAATTTGCTTCAAGTGCTAGTGACAGTCATATAGAAAAAAAAATGGAGATAGCTTATAGTAAAAAAAATACACAATCTTGTAACTGGTGTAATGAATATATTTCAAATGGCTATTCTTCAGCATTTTGGTAATGGCATAAATTCATATGGAAAACCCTTGTTAAAGATAGTAAAGATAGGAAATTATATCTCAGAGGATTTCTGCTTGAAATGTTAGAAATTTTGAAAATATGTTACATGTTTTAACAGAAACATTTGGAAACACTCTTCCCCTTTTTCAATGTGTGGCCACAGAGTTATCTATCAGTTACTCCTCCTCACCTACTTTATTTGGCTCCACAATGGATGTATCTAATGGCAGTATACCCTTGATCTGTATGTGAAACTCTGCATGTGTTTTATTAAGGCTTAGCACATTCCCAAGTCCTAGAGAATGGCTTAGAAGAGTGACATTCTGAAAAATGCAGAACACAAAGAGAGAAGGTGGAAGTCAGAGATATCCAAACATTCTTCTGTCTTCAAATACGCAGGGAAAAGGGGGAAAAGGGAAAGATATGCCACCGGTTGAGAGGAGTAACACAGCACAATCTCACAAGCAGTCACAGGGAAAAGGAGGCCTCCAGGCAGATGAAACCTAGTTCTTCCCTCAGACTTTTCTTGGATTAATATAGCGACTCTCAGGCTCTCCTTTAGCACTCTGTTTCAGGGCGTAGATATATTTGTTCAGGGCTTAGATATATAAATGTCATGGTCTCATAATAAAACATTACATATTAGGAATGAACTCCTGCAAGAACTAAAGACTACAATAAATTTCACCACCTGTCACCCCAAATCCAAGGCGCACTTCTTCAACAAAACCTCTGTAATATAAATAAGTAGCAATATTGGCATTAAGAAACAATGAAAGAAAAAAAATCATGCTAAACTTTAAAGTATATCACCTTTCTCCTAATAAAGGATAAAAGAATAGCAAAACACTGTTAACAAGTGCCAGTCATGCTGTTTATTGCATTCTTAAAAGGAGTTTAAAACTGTGCTATAAAGGCAATGGAAGTTCTTTAATTGTATAGAATTATCAGAGAATATTATATTTGAGTGGATTTTTTTTTCCTAAGCAATAGATAATGGCATTAAATGTGTTGGTTACATACTAATATAAAATTAAGCCCATAAAAAGATGTGTTTGGAGTGGGCTGGAGGACAACACATGCTGATAYACCCTGTTGCCATTTTTATTTCAGATATCAGCTCACTTTTTTTTTTTTTTTTTTCTTGGATAGCTGCAGATTTTTGGAAGCCAGAAGAAGCCCACTGCTCCCACTTACATCCTACAAGCTGGGTAATCAGCTGATTTGGGATTTGCTGCCATGGAGGAAGGTGCCATCCTATTTAGAGCTCTCATTTCTTTGAGTTCAAAATTCAGCAGGACCTGGGTTATGCCTGTCACCCAGGTGATCTTTTCTGTGTAAGGCACAGACTGCCAATGAGTAGGGAACTAGACTCCCTCTAAACAGATCATGTAAGAAGCTCTAACAAAGAAAATGAATTTGGATTAAAAACAAAAAATAAAAATCCCCAAACCTTTTTAGCACAATATTCCAACAGAAAAGAATGAGGAGGACTCCTCACAAATGGGTGTTAATGAATTTACTACGTAACAGCTAACATTTGTTTCCTGAAGTGATGGTGAAATACACATAAGAGTTGCAGCATATTGTAAACTGGGAAAGTCTTATTCTCATGGGGAAGTGAAGGCTATAGGTGTTTAGACTGTATCTGTGCCTGCAGCTYGGTGTAGACAAAACCAACCAATTGTGAAGTGCTGCACAGTTCTGCAGAAGTGGGAAGTAGGCTGCATTTCTCGATAGATTTTTTCAAAGGTGTGAAGATATCTGGGTCTGCATGTGGGCAGACTGGTTTCCACCTAGACTGCTCACTTCTCCTCTAAAGGAAACACTTGTGAAAACAAAAGCAAAKGGGTATAGAAGAATGCAGGTCACAAAGCTTAGATACCATCTCTTGTGAAGTGCTGGGTTATGGTTTGTTTAGTGAAGGAAGAACTATAAGAATAGAGACAATTTTTGAGCCATTCTACTTAATAGAAAGGTAAACCCTGTAAATAAATCCATGACAGAATATTGCACAATGAAAAGATAGCAATGCTTCCCACCAGCCTTTAGGTCAGCAAGCAGAGGTAGGAAAGCAGGACTCGACTGTGTAGCAGAAAGATGAGGTAGGAAACCGCTGTGATCACTGCATTTTTCCTAAACTTCTTGCTCAGTACCTTTGAGGCCAGCAAAGGTTGTGATTGATACAGCAATGGCGGGAACAATACTGGGAGTTTCATGTTCAAGGGAACACTATCCACTTCATATGCCGTCTATCAGGTTGTCAACAGCTGATACGGCTGATTCATTCCATCTCCATCTTCTACTTTTTTTCTATTTCCCCTTGGGTAAGGACTCTTCTCTCTATGCTTCTGGAAGGAGGCCTCCTATCCCCCTATACTACCTCCATAGACTCCTTATCCTCTACTGTCTCTCATTAAAAGCTAAGACATGTTCTTTTATTTAGGGACATTCAGATTAAGTATATCCAGATGAAGTTACTCCTTGTTTTGAAAAAGCGGATAAAAAATGAAAAAAAAAAACTTAAAAATGTGAGATTTATACTTCCCATGAGCTAAAATCAGGGTCTATTTTTCATCTTAAATATAGAATTCATCAGAAAAATGGATACCTAGCATATCCTGTCCCTGTCAGGTCTTCACTACATCTGTTGGGTTCCTCTTGATTGATGACAATGAACTTGGTTTGGAGGTTTTTTTTTTTTTTTTCATTTAGGAGTCAACTATTTTTATGGGATGATCCTTTTTTCTCACCTTGTTTACTTCATCCATCATGATTCTTAAATAAGTAGACTGCTGTCCATTCTATTTGTTTCTTCATTTTTCTTATATTTATAATTATGGTCTGTCTTCATGTTAAAATAACAGGAAGAGGAATGGCACTTTCACTATAAGGTAGCTTTCTCCCCTTGCTCCACTGTTTCTCTAGGGGCTTTCATGTACACATTTCCATCTGTACCGATCTCAGTATCTATGTTACATATTTCCACATGTCAAAATGACAAACCTAAGTTCTTATCATTCACTGTAAGGAGATCTGAAGCACATCTCAGCTTAGCGGAGTGATGAGAATGCTGGAGTAGTCCCTCAGAAATATTGGTGTTGCATGCAAATGTTTTAAAGTGCACTACCCCAAATGGAGATCATTTAGGTATAAATAATTTTCACTCCACAGTGAAGTCAATTGTAGGTCACTTCCTATTGCTGAATACTTTCCTTTGACCTAAGGCTACTATTCCTGCTTTCCAAATCAGTATTCCCCCCACTATCACACAGAAACATTGAGGAATTACTTACATTCTTTGACAGATAGAAAGCTCATACTAACAAAGAATACTACCTCTTTGTATAACTGGAAAATGCAGGCAAGCATTCAAGCTCAAAGATCTTTCAGCAGGTCACTCAGTACAAAAACACTTTAATGATGATTAACATAAGTCTCTCAATTATTTACGTGTTTCACTCGGCTGTTTTTTATTGCTGTAACATGCAGGAATGCAGACTGATGTGTTATCAACATGTTAGGTCAGTGACAAATTAAAATCAAACCTTTCAAACATTTTGTCAGGCAGATAGTGTCCATTCTTAGTGCATGTGGAAATATTTTGAAAATGGCCTTTTTAAATATGTCCCTTACTATTTTCTCCTGACATTAAGCACATTAGGATTTGACATTTTCACAGTTATTTTAAGTTATCAACAAGCAAAAACCCAAACTCATTATCTTTGAAAATAAAGAATATTCAGTTTAAACTACAGCAAATTGTAGTCTCAAGACTGGAATCTTCTATATGAGTGAGATCTGTCTTTGAAAGACAATCATTCATTTGTTTGTGTATTTCTTCGCTTTGGTCTGGTGGAAAATATTTTTTCCATCTGGAATATGGAATTTGTTGTCCTGGCTTGAGCCCATCTAGCTGGGCTCTGTTTCTAGTCAGTAGTAAATGYATGCAGTCAATAATGGAGAACTGCACAGCCAAAGGGAATAGTTTTACTTTCATGACTCTTACAAGTGATTGGTTTATTTGATTAGGTTTATTAAAGTAGCTTGTAACAATTTAGTAGTCCCTAAAATTACATAATTGTTAAAAACAAATTTTGCAGTAATTAACTTGATGATCATCTGCAGAGATTAACTCCAGATTTATTCCCTTCAGTTTTGTAAAATTGTAATTTTGGTCTTAGATACACATTCAGTTAATAAAAAATATAGCTGCAACTGTTTAAATTGTTACCACCCAGGTCTTTGTGGCATTCTGCCAGAGGTGAACACAAGCACATTCTTCTCATCTTCCTCTGCTGAATCAGTAAAGCAGAATGGTCCTTCAGCCACTTTCATGTTAAATCTAGTAGTCTAGTAGTCGATCTTAAACTGCTGTGAGTGGCAGTTTCCAGAGTTGTTACGACTGTGGCTTAGAAGCACTTAAGAATTACTTTTAAAAGTTTGGACAAGATAATTGGGGTTGGGTAGGAAGGTGAGAGCGTGGATTGGTAACATCTTAAATCACTGGAACTGTTTATTTTGTGAAAAAGCATACAAGCTTTAAAATTCTAGATTGCTGACACAGTCATTACTGTAGCACTACTTTGTTTTGTCATTTATAAATCTCTCAGAAGAGCTGATAAGAGTATTTAATATAGACAGTCTGCTTGCTCACATTCATTTCAGTAGTATGGCTGCCAGTCACTCATGAAAAGATGTAAGGTTTCTGCTGTATCAGAAACAGAAATACCATTTTATTTATGCCTTCAAATTCAGTTTGCAAAGTGTTGATATAGAAAATCAGTGTTTAAGTATGCAAGGTTAGACATCCACTAATTGCAAAATTTAGCAGGTGATATTTCTTCTTCCATAAATTATCGACTATTTTCAATAAGAGAGTTGCTATGCTTCCCATTTTCCTATTCCGCATTGTATATACAGCATATAAAATCTACAAAAAACCAGAAAACTCTCCTGACAAAATTGCAGTTATATCTTCTACTGCATCTGTAGTGTGGGAACATTGCCAGATAGCACTGCTTAATGACTCCCCTGCTGTTCCCTGCTTCAACAGGATGAGCTGAAAACCCAAGGAATGACTCTGCACTTGGGCTTGTACCAAGGAAGCTGCAGGAAGTTTTCCACTCTGTCTTAGCACAGCCAGTGGTACTAGGAGCTGTATTTGTAGACAGCCTTGCCAGCTCCTGGCAGTGCGCTAGATATCACGTCAATTATCCTTGCTCCCAAGGCTTCTCTTGGCAGCACTGGCCCTGCGAAAACTGCTGGCAGTGGTGCAGCTGAATCACTGGGAGCAAAATTCATTATGTGCAAAAAATATCAGTGGTGGGCATCAAAAAGTGCCTGCAAGTAGATAGATATAACCAAGGCTGGCCAACAGCTGGCCAGTGTGAAAGAGCTGTGCTGCTTGTAGACAGTGGAGTTCTCTCTACAACACAACAGACTTGCCTAGAAGGTTGTAGCTGGTTGCAATATGCGCAAGCACATGCCTTCAAGGGTGGAAACAACAAAAAAATATCAGTGGAGTTTTAATGGTGCTATAGTCACAGTATTTACATTTCCTTCACAAGCATGGTCAGGTGATGTAGTTCATGGCATTTGTACCCTGAAGGCAAAGGCACAAGTATAGCTTAAGAAGAGAGATTGAAGGTAGCTTAAAGCTGACTAGATAGTGTACAAAAAACATTGACATCTAGGTTAGCAAAGACAGCAAAATCAGTTTAGGTATCTAGGTAAACAATAGCTTTCTCAAATAATTTAGACAGAAGGTAACTCCAGAATGTCACTACAAGCTGTAGTTACATATTGAGTGCAACATGGGCACATACTGTGTTTTACTCAGTACCTTCACTAGTCAAATTTTCTATAAATTCCAAACAATTGACTGAGTATCGGAAACTATTTGCTAAGGGGGATTTTTATTTCCTCTTCCCAAAGTTTCTATTGACACAGGATTATTTTGAAATGATGTGTAGAATAAAAAGTCTTTTTTTTTTCTTCTGAGTTAGTTTAGTAGACTTTGCCAGTGAGTAATACAATGCCAGCAATGAACTCTTAATTCTGTGATGGGTCTTGTCCCCACACAGAGTCCTTCTGAAGAGCTCGTTTTCTGCAAATCATCACACATTTTTATCTGGACTCATTGGCAGGTTCCCAGGTTAGAAGGTGTTATCTCACTGTCATTTTTCTTTTCAATCTCGTTCCCAAAACTCCTCTTTTCATTTGCTCATATATACCCTGCTACCTGAACTTCTTCAGCTAGCAATTCAGTCATTCTCTGCTATGAATATAGTGTTCTCTTTTCTCCCTGTGTAATTTATTAAGTGCATAATTATTCATCTGATGAAGAGCTTTGCTTGCTCCCCTTAAGTAGTAACTTTTCTCTGCTGTATGAGATATAGGGGATTTTTGAAAAGCTGCAAGGTTTTCCTAGATCCAGGAAGGCAGGTAGGTGTTTTGGAGGAGACCAGCAAGCTGTTGTCTCATTTCAGATCCCCATAGTCCTTACCGCCCTCCACAGAGAGACCTTGCACCTTTTGTCCTTGTGCTGTGCTACCCAGAGGCAGACCTGCATTCCTGCTCGGCAGCGGCTCTCTGACACAATACCTTCCATAATGCAAGACAGCAGCAGTGGCAAGCAACCCCTGCAACTTACTGGCCTGCATCGAAGGGATTCAGGAAGGCCAAGGCTCCAGCTGTATCCTCACAATGCTGGATCCTAAAAGCTCAGTTCCATTTCCAAAGCTCAGCAGCTCACAGCTACAAGGAGATAAACCACCCAGGGGCAATGGCCTCCTGGAGTACCTCTCTAACACCCCACGGGCCATGCTGCTCCACTGCCTGCTAAAAGTGAGTGAAATACCTCACACAGAGCAGTATGTGATTTTAACCATGTATATAAGTGGGCATCTTCCAGGTTTTCTTTAGGTAGACACAAGCATTTGCAGTATTTTGCCTTGGCTTCATTACTTGTCAGGATTTTGAACACAARTGATTGTGGTATTGAAATGATCTAGAGGATAATATTACACACCAAGTTGCAAAGCGATACTGGCATTGATTTCCACCATGCCACGAACTATCATTTTCAGGGGTCTCAAATGGAAACAATTTTACCTTCTTCCCATAAGCCCCTCGCTGCCCTTGACAGGAGGCAATTTTGTGCAATGAAGACACCCATGCTTCAGTCTAAAGTGCATTATTCATGAGCTCCTTTATCACAAAAGTRCTCCAGCTGCTTTTTCTCACTGCAGATTTTGTAAAAGAAAATTAAAGGTTTTTTCCTGTTGAATGGCAGCTGCAGCTTTGAAAAACAYCTGTTTACCAGCTCATACTCTAAGACAGTAATATCCTCAGTTTCTGCCATCAAGCAGCAGAAATAAATTGGCAGTAGAACTGGGCATAAGGATACACTGGAGAGAAAAAAATTAACCACTCCTCAGTAGTGTGAGGAAATCTATATTTAGATATTTTTAAGCACCTCATTTCCTGTTATTAGTGTCTTGAACAATACTGAAAAAACAGAGTAGCTAATCTTGCTATTCCTTTTTCTTTTTCCCCTTTCTTTAGCATGTGACTCTCCTATRCTGTGAGTTGTTTAATGACAGATCAGCCCTTTCATTAGATCACTATGTTGTTACGTATCTTTACTCTTGAAGAACCCAAGATAGTCAGCATGGCTATGCATGCACTAATTCCCTAATTCCAAAGTAGGGAGGCACATATACAGAATCAATTATGGGGCAGCAACTGTAGACCTTATTCCTGCTGCTCTGGCTTCCTACTTCTTTAAATTGGGACAAATTTGCAAAAGGACTGCAAAATCTCTACTCTCTTCCTTTTACTTTCTCACAGTTGAAGTACAAATAAATTTTATTTATAAATATTGTTAAAAATCACTATATCTTTAGCAGCCAGACCAGACAACATATAAACACTTGCTGAAGTCACATGCATGTAACATCAGAATAAGATTGCATAATAAAATACTACTCATGATATTTCCTTTTTTTGTTTGTTTTTTAATTCTAAATATTCATGTGGGATGTTTTTTCTAGAGCATTCCTAATACAATGGCGTCTATCTTCAGATACTATCTTCAATTACGAAACTAAAGTAACATTTAAAAACATGATTATAATCTGAAAGGCTTAAACAAAAAGTTTAAAAATACATAATCATAAAATATTATTCTTCTCACTGCAGAAATAGATTTGCAATTACTCCTAATGAAATCTCATGCTGCTGAGATCAGTATCTGGATTAATATAGCTGCCTTGCCTACTGGATGCTAATTTATTCTTCCTGAGCAAGAAGTTTTTTCTCATGTTTAATTCAGCTGATAATACAGGATCTGGCTAATAGCTGCCATGCTAAATCTCACAGTTCATCAGGAGAAGTTTCAGTTGAGTGTCTCCTGAATTAGGCAGTAGTCATTTGCCCAGCTTGCACAGTAGAACTTCAGAAGAGGAAAGAGGGATGGATACATTTGTAGCCAACAAGCAAAGCAAACTGATGGATCTACCAAGGAAGAGAAACCCATTCTGGTAACGGTGGGATGAGGTCACTGAGCTGAGTGTGAGTGACTGCATCAAGTAAAAAGTAGTACAGGCTAATGCCTCCATGGGTCCAAAAAAAAAAAAAAAAAAAAAAAAAAACACCCTTCTGATGAAGGCTTTCAGCTTCGTGTTGTGAGGATAGAAAGCAAAACGGTGCTCTCACTGGGGAAAGTTTGTGTTCTCGTTGGCTCTCAAATAACCAGAGAAGGGAGAGCTGTGGGAAAACCACACTTCATAAGCCCTGCTTCTCACAAAACTATTTTTCAATTAGTAACATTGGCAAGTAAATTGCTTTTCCRCTGTATTATCTTTGCCGAGTTTCCTCAGAGTAAGATACTAGGATTTCTCTCACACTATAGGATCATCAAGGATTGCTAGAGGCAACGTTAAAAAACGCACAAAAGAAAATTTGTCCTTTCTGTGAACATCAGCATCTATAACATTCCTAATACAGTTATGATTTGTAAGCAGGCTGCCTCTGAACATCTGTTCATTGAATGTCCTGAAGAAATAAGTTTTGTACTGCAAATTTAAGTTATTCTAAGGTTACCATTTAATACTATTATCTTTGTTAATCTTGATGTTTTTTTTCAGTGTGGATAAATTAGAAGAAATATGTTTGTCTGAATGTTGATAAGTTCTTGCCTTTTTTTTTTTTTTTTTAATCTGGAAGAATTCTGCAATACTTGCAGTCAGGCATCCTGCTTAGTTATTCTTTTTTAGCTTTCATTTTCCTTGCATATAATTTTATTTCATATAACCAGAAAAGCTGCCTGACTTTTTAGATGATGACTCTTCCTTCATTTAGATTCCTACTCAAGATGAACTCTTTCATTAAAGTTTCAGCGACTATTCACTAAAGTACAAAATTATATTTTAATGGGTTTGAGAYAGGGCTTCATCTGGCACACTAGTTTATTGCAAATCTTAACAGTGCTGTCTGTCCTACAGTAAATTTCCTAGGCAATTATCCTGCATAGATTTTATTTTGAAATTGTGTACACTCCCATTTAAGTTCGGTATAGTTCCATTTAAATCTAGTATTCTTTCACGGTTTTAAAGTTAAGCAAGTACYGAAAGACCTATCTGTCAGAGTGTGAAGATTACCTGACTCCGCATATACCTAAAGAATTAATRCAAGAAAGAATCTATTATTACAGAAAACATATTAATATTACCCCTCAAAYTCAATATAGGCATTTTCTGGTTTTGCCTATAGATCTTCATATTTCATGGACTTTTGATTTTTGATTGATTTATCCCAATATTACATGTTAACAAGTATGATATTGAAAACATAACAAGTTTAGAAATGAATTCTGTAAGTATATTAGGATATGGCCTTCATTAAATTCTCCATGTTTACTTCGAAAAGCCCTTACTTTGAAGTGAAAATAAATTGGTAGTCAAAAAAAAAAAAAAAAAGACCCCTGTAATCAATTTTTCCTCTTTCAAATCAATTACACTTTGAATAAAACTCATCAAATTCCAATATATACACTATAAATGTTCTTGCCAGAAACTATCCATGGTTTTGAGAAGCTAAAACTCATCAAATGTACATTAGTTAAASTATATGGAAAGTATAACGACATTCAGAAGTACAGCTGGTCAAAAATACTTGCTGGCTTGCTAAAAAAATCTGTCTGTGAAACAAGGGATTCCAATAATGATGGCTTTCCTTCTGAACAGTTCTACTTAAAAATTTTTTTTTTTTACATTTTAGTTACATCAGATCTCCTTACATTTCCTACATGAGAACAAGGATCTGTTGGTTCACATATATTGGATATCCTAACATAGCATATGATATCTGTCATAAAGCAAAACCACCAGGCATTACAAGTTTTTAATTTCAAATAGTAGTATTTGGTAAAATATTTTGTCTCTAGCAATGCTTAAAGCTGATTCAGGACAGAATGATCATGAGCTTCATTCTAGCGATTTTGAGAAGAAAGATCTGTTTTGAACAGAGCAGAGACAGGTGAAAATCATTTCTGAGTAGGACCAGAGCTTTGTTGTAGGAAGCGCTTGTAAAATGCATTACTAGCCTGATATGAGAGAGTGACTACTTATCTTGTGGCCAGACTCAAACTGTTTTTCTAGCATGAGAGGCAGAGCGGTTGACTTAACTGCACCCAGGAGAGTAAACAGGAAAGGCCGCATCTCTCGCTTTGTTCTGCAGCCGTGCAAGGGGAGACACAGGATACGCCCAGCCTGACGTGAGCCCTTCAGTGCTATGCTCAGAGCGGGCTGGGGCAGGAGAGTGGTTTCTTAATATATCTTAATATCTTAAGTATATCGTATCCTGTATAAATATATATTTATATAGGTTGCAGCTGGCAACTACCTCCTGTTCAGCTTTGCCTGGCAGAGAGGC
Source organism: Nothoprocta perdicaria (assembly GCF_003342845.1). Lineage (NCBI taxonomy): Eukaryota > Metazoa > Chordata > Aves > Tinamiformes > Tinamidae > Nothoprocta > Nothoprocta perdicaria. Next base: position 15,570 of record NW_020454228.1, read on the forward strand.
AAAGAGCTTAGTCCCTGCCTGCACCTCTAAATGTGGATGTCCTTTGAAGCAGGCCTTTCTCTTGCTTGTTTCCATG
>NW_020454228.1:15691-104483 GCF_003342845.1 Nothoprocta perdicaria
CAATTTCCAGTGTTAAAAAATTGCTGTGATTTAGAGCTGAATATTGAAAGTTGGCATCAGCCATAGCTTTAAAAAAWAAATAAATAAAGAACRCATTCAGGCACAGTAGTGGGATTTTCTAATCAAAGAGGATATATACGTGCTCTATCCCTGCTGGAGCAGGAGGGTTGGACTAGATGATGTCTRGAGGTCCCTTCCAACCTTAACCATTCTGTGATTCTGTGATCCATTGGCTGATATACGAAGAGAGTTCTCCATCACTTGTTAAGGAGAGGGAAGAGAAGAGATGTGGCATGAAGGTTCCTATAACTTGCAGAGGGAGGTAGGTCAAAGGCAGAAAATGCACACAGTGTTAAGTCACTGGCAAAAAAGAAAAGAGAGGGAAGATCTCAGATCATTYATAGCTGGGGTAGGGAACAGGGTGATCCCTTGAAGGAGAAGGCCAAAATAAGGCAGAAGCAGCTTGGAAGATGCTCTTTATTTCACTATTTGAAAGGTGCTTCTAAACCAAGATCTTTTCTTTTTTGTATGCCACTGGTTTTCCCCCATTTCAAGCTCTCTTGGTGGATGCTGTGTCCCCATGCACCCCCTGTGCAGTCCCTTCCTGATGCATGTCTACCTGACACAATGCTGAAATGAAATGAAATATGGGAAATGTTGAAGACAGCATCAATGAACTGATATGTTAATGCAGCCCAGGCCAGAGCTGTTCACCAATGACAATTTGGAAGGGTGACTTTAGTCCCTCATGTGAGCTCCTTAGGCGAGGCACTGCCAGCTACACCACCGTGGTTCTGGAGATCCTGCTCCGGTCCCTGCGTGGGATGCGGTGTGGCGCATCTTCAAACTGCACTGTTTTGTAGAGACAAGTCATCAGCACAGGACATTTAAGTAACCTCTGAATCATGTTATCAAATTCTGCATTTCACCAGCTTATTTCCTGTTAGTCACTGTCAACACACCTCAAGTCTCGCCAAAGCCAATGTCAGAAATAATCTCCTGATTACTAGTCCTTCGCTAAGTCTGTTTAATCTCAATCACCAATTGAGTTTATTTAACTCATTCAGAGGATCTGAATGCCATACAAACACTCAGGCTACACTTCTGTAAGGTTGGAAAATATTATCTTTTTTATCACTAAGAGATAATATCTATGGGGTGCACAGCAGAGTGTAGCAAAAGTAGGAACTGGACCAGATTTTTCTGAGTAAGAGCTGAGTCCCTAAACTAAGAGACACTCCATGGTCACAAGACTGTAATTCATCGCATACCTTCCCTCTTCACCATTATGGGATTAATATCTAATTTTTATATTGTCTAATAATAGGTCAGCTGTCAATTGCCTGGAATTCTTAAATCAGGAGAATAATTAAAGAATTGGTATAAATATTGAAGAAAAAAAGCTATTTTTACAATATTTAATATTTGCTAATTAATGCTGGTATAAGAATATAGGTAATTTAAAATTAAGATTTTATGTGAACTGTGKTGGTCTGTGTTATGTGAACTGGTGTTGGTCTGATGGCATAAAATGTGTGTGTGTGTACACAGACTGGCACTGTGCTTTTGTCCCAGTTCCATTCCTATTTTAAATCTTGATTTTAAATACTTCGATAGTAAATATATAAAAGGATTTTCAGTACACCAGCTTACAAAGAATAGAAGCTCTTTCTTTTCTCACATTGCTGTAAATGAAGGATAAGTTCAGTGAAGCTGTAGTGGTGTCAGAGAAGGCTGGTAAGTGAAGAACATCTCTAAGTAGGAARCTACCTTTGAAGAGGTGTTTGCACAAAGCATCTTGCTCTACATTGCAAGAGGTTTTGGTAGAAGAACAGTTGTGGTRTGTAATAAATCATTTTGTGCTCTGTCATTGCTGTGGCCAGATGAAGGTCTCCAAACTCTGCGAGATCTCTCATGTTCAGTTCTGCCTGTTCCATGTGGAAGGTGCATTAAGTTCAATCCAAGACACCAGCCCTACTGACAGAATGCTGAGCCACAAGGACTGGAGATGAAGACTGTTTGGGCTAGCAATGATATTAAGAGTCTTGATATGGCATGTGGGKTTTTTTTTCTGTGCAGTCTCTTTTTTTGTGGTTTCAGAAGCTCTAACACTGAGAGGTTGTCCATGTGAGGAGGCCTTCACCGAGGAATGAGAAGAATCTCAACAACCCATGTGCCAGGTCCAATTCATTGCACTTCCAGAAGACAGAGCCAATATTGAATATAAAGCTATGAAATGGCAGATAGACCACGGCCCACAGCTGCAAACAGAGAAGATATGATTCTGGCTGCCATAGAACATGAGCCAACTGCATGTTTCTCCTTCGTAGGCTGTGAGATGTGACGTTGTAGGCCAGGCTTTACTTATAGCAGCTTTTGCATAGCAAGCAATGGAGCAAAAGTACACTCCTGCTTAAAATGACCTACTAATTTGCCTGGCATGCAAGCTTTATGATATGGTGTATGTTTCTGCAGAAAAAGCCTGCAATGACATTTACTGCAATGGCAATGATACTGCTGTAGTTGTAGCTGGTCTGAGAAAGTCCAATAGTTAAAATAAATCATTGTTGCTGCATTTCCCCTCCCAGTAGTTATTGCCACTACAGTAGAAGCTGTAGCATATTGCAGCTGACTCATTTGTTTACATTTTACACTGAGTTCAGAATTGATCAGGAAACAAAGGGCAGTACTTGCTATGTTAAAAAAACTGCAACTACCAAAATGACATAAGGGCTTAGTATTTTCCTTAGAGGAAACTCAGTTAAGCGAAAATTGCCTGTGAATTATGAGGGCAGTAGCATAATTCAAAATACCCATGTTATTTTAAAATGTAAGAAAGATCCATCAGAGCAGCCTGATTCACAACACCTCTTATGGAAATATAATTGGTTATGCTCAGAAAAAGTGAATTTTAAATTATCAAGCAAAGCCACTAAAGTTATTACCTATTTGTGTAAACGTTTTGGTCAAGAACTTATCTCAAACTTGAACACTTTATTTCAATTCCTAAGGAAAAAAAATGATAGGTAATACAGAGAAGAGTGAAGAATGCAGTGATTTTTGTTTTAATTGTTATTTCTTTAAGTGAAAAATACATTTTTGCATTAATAGCTTGATTGTAATGATTTAAGTCTCTATCCTTTCATGTGATTATTTTACAATGAAGAGTGTTTGTTACAAGAAACAGGTGATGGTACAGYAGGCACCTCACCAAGCACCAAGACATTTTCTTTAATTATAGTGTGTGCTCTTGTAATAGTGCCCTTCTACCTGAGCTGCRTTTCCCTCCTTATCCATGGGAACAGTTTGGTAATCCTTGGGATATACAGCAAGATTCATCTTTTAACTCATGTCTGAGGGAGATCATCTAAGCTTCCATTTGAATACTTTTTGTTCGTGTCTTCCAGGATCATACAGATCTTTCTTTGGCAGCATGTCTTGGCTCAGGACTTCAACTGCGCTGATGACATGAACTTCAGAAAACATTGACCTTTGACTTGATAAGCTTTGGGGAACTCTATTTGGATCTGGGTGTTGGGATCATTACAGATTGCTTTGGCAAATTCCTAAATAAAAGCACAAATAATAGAGTATACACCTTTTCTAATGCCTGGTCTGTTGAGGCACTTCTTCCATCTGTGGCAGGGGGATAATCTTTTAAAACCAAAGCTAAAAGTAAAATAAAATAAAATAAAATAAAATAAAATAAAATAAAATAAAATAAAATAAAATATAAAAAGGGCACTTAGGCATCTAAAATATACTTTTATTATAATTTCATGGGATGCCAAAATTTTAAAAGAAATAAACTATTGGAGGCTTTGAAGCAATTTAATGGAAATGAGGCTGTATATTCCTAGAAAGATGCCTAAAAAGCAGTATCCTGTTTCTGGCTTTGTTCTTATGAAAAAGTGTGCCTGGGTTTAGCCTTGTGCTCTAGGAAGTCTACAGAAGCTCACATTACATGTATAAATCTTTGTAAAAATAGAGAATATCCTATTTTGCTCAAACACATCTATACAAATAAATATGTGGAAATTTGTCAAATATTTTACATGATTCCAATTGTTCTTCTCTCTTATGTATTCCATTGCTTACAGGGAAAAATGACATGAACATTCTTCTACAATCTGCTGAGAGAAGGCACTTCTCCTCCTCCATTATGCCATCTAATTTTTGAAAAAGAGGTCAGAACTAGGAAATAGCTACTATTCGTTAGCTCTTTTTCATAAATTAGAGATATTGAAAAGTCAGAAAACTGCAAACCAAATTTTACAGTTCACTAAACCTTTCTCCTCTTTTCCTTTGAGATGGAACATCTTAATGAATGCAGCAATGCAAAGAATAATAAAGCATCTGTAACTCTCAGCAGGAGTATTTACCTGCTAAAGATATATATGAAACTATGAGATTGTCAAGTACATTCCAAGCATGCTTGATGAAATGGGCTTGAAACTTGCCCAGCCAGTTACTTGTCATCAAATACTTTTTTCATTCTGCAAAGAAAGTAAAAAAAAAAAAGTTTATTTACTGGTGAGATTCACTCAAACTAAGTCAGGGAAATCTAAATTACATTTTTTCAGCCAAACCTTTCCCTTTTATTCTGAAATTTCATTGAGGGATAGGCAGGATGTTTTTATTGCCAATAGGAAGTAGCTGTCAGACTGGTAACTACATATTATGCATATGTAATATTCCACATTATGATTTATACTGATTTATATGATATATATAATCATATATATATATGTTACATAAATATATGATTATATATATAATATATATTATATTGTTATTATTATATATATTAATATATAATATATAATATATAATATATAATATATAATATATAATATATAATATATAATACATAATACATAATACATAATACATAATATAACATAACATATATATATGATTATATATATATCATATAATATCATATAATATCATATATATATCATATAATATATGATTTATACTGATTACTTCACTCAGAAGAAACAAACATATATGTGTATCATACATATTACTATTGTTCCCAGTAGTAACTCCTTGGAAGTATTTTATATTATAAATTATTTAAATAATTAATAATAACACTTCCATTTACCTCCCACAATTTTTGTACGAGTGCTGCTGGATGCTTTTAGAAAAAGTGATTGCAGTGTGATTATTTGCAAGAGGAAGGAGCAAGGGAGGGCCACACATCAATCTAAAATACACTTTGATAAGTCACATTTTAATCCAGTTTAGGTCCTTGAGGCAATTGCGGAGCTCACCGCTGCCAGCTGGGAGACCTGTTCTCTTCATTCTATTTCTCGTTTCGTGGTCCCCTTTTCCTTCCACTAGCTTTAGAGTTCCTCTGACCCAGCTCATGGAGCGCTTAGGCAGCTCGCTGCTGTTGCTATTAAGTTCAAGGGAGGTGTCTTGCTGAGTTGTACCAGCAGATGACCCACTGAAAATGCACAAAGTATCATCAATATAGTCTTTTACTCATCGAGCATAATGTCCTTCTTCAAGTTGAGCTGTGAGAAAGTTGCTCTTTCACAGTCTTAAGTGATGAAGATACCATCTTCATGATGGTATAATTACAGATGCCAACAAGCAGATAAAGCACTAWCTTCAGTACACTTAACGACATCTTAATGTTTAACACTAAATTCAGGCATCTTAACGTTTCTGATACCACTTTCTCCGATCAGTGTAGGACTTAGTGTAGGACTTAGGACTTCAGACGTAAAGAGGCAAAAAAAMCAGGTGGCTTTTAATCCTAATATTTTCCAATAAAAATACCATGTAAAATTATTACATTTGCTTTTTAAACTTTGCTGGAATGAATAATAATTAAATGTATATAAATTAAGCATATTTATTTCTTAGCTGGTCTGCATTTTAGGAACCTTAGCCACACATTGCTAACACTATTTCAAGTGAATAGCAGGTAATCTGATTTCTCTTGGGTMAGGCCTTATCTCAGTCCCAGAACTGCTGCAAACAGAATCATTAATCATTTTCTTTTTCTGCGACTAATCTGCATTTCTGAATGCAGATTCCCTGCATTCGGAAGCTTCCCTGAAAGCTTCAGGTTATTAGCTCATTCCTAGATATGCCCCAGCTTCCCTGAAAGCTTCCCTGAAATCTCGAGGTTATTAGCTCATTCCTAGAAATGCTCCAAAGACCTGGTGGGACAACACTCTGAATAACAAGGAGAATCCTCTTTGCTGGGACCTTGACTACTGTGTTCAGTTTTGGGCCTCCTGCTACAGGGAGAGCATGAAGCTGGTGAAGGGGCTGGTGCACAAACTGTAAGAGAAGCGTCTGAGGGAGCTGGGGTTATTTAGCCTGGAGAAGAGCAGGCACAGGTGAGACCTTATTGCTCTCTACAACTATCTCAAAGGAGGCTGTAGTGAGGTAGGGGTCAATCTCTTCTCTAGAATAACTATCAAAAATAGGACAAGAGGAAATGTCCTCAAGTTGCACCGGGGAGGTTCAGGTTAGGTGTAAGGAACACTTTCTACACAGTAAGAGTGGTCAAGCATTGGAACAGGCTGCCCAGGGAAGCAGTGGAGTCACCATTGCTGGCAGGGTTCAAGAAACGTGTAGAGGAGGCACTTAGGGACATGTTTTAGCAGGCCTGGTGATGACAAGTTAACGTCTGGACTTGATGATCTGGAAGGTCTTCTCCAACCATAATGACTCGGTGACTTACCCAGCATTCCAACCGGGGGCCCTGGCCTTCCTGACTAGGCAGGAACTGCTTGACCTATAGCTGGGAACACTTACAGTTGACCTTGTACATAGTACCTTGAACATTAAAACACTAAGTATGCTAAGACATACAAAGGAGCAGCAAGGAAGAATTTCACCCCTGGAAACAAAGTGTTCTTTGTCATAAATGACAAAGAAAAAGAAAATGTGATTTTTTTCCCTTCTTTTGCTAAACCATCMGTGCTGACCCATGTGTCTCACTGCAGAACATCTCCCTTCTCCAGCGCCCGGGCTCGCGGATCCCCGCGCTGTCGGTGCCGGTGCCTGCGCAGCGGGGCGGGCGCTCCCTGCGGCGGGAGGCGGCGGTGGGGCCGGGGCGCTGCGGAGCCGCCGCGGCGGCGGCCGCAGCGGGGCGGGCGGGCGGCGGGGCCGGCACCTTCCCGGCCGCAGCGCCGCCCCCCGCGCCGCCCCCAACGCCGCGGGCACCGCGGCCGCCGCCGCCGCATGGAGCCGGGCTCGGTGCCGGGCTCTGGTTCGGTGCCGGGCTCGCTCCTGCTGGCGCTCAGCGAGGGCGAGCAGCGGCGCTACGCGGAGCTCTTCGCGCGCTGCTGCCCGCCCGGCGCCGCCGCCGCCGCTGCGCCCGAGGCGGCCGCCGGCAGCGTGGCCGAGCTGCTCCGGGCCTCGCAGCTGCCCCCGGACACGCTGCTCCAGGTGGGTGCGCGGCCCGCGGCGCCGTCCACGGGGGGACCCGGTGCGGGGGTCGCCGGCGCTTCCCGCAGCCGCCTGAGCGAGCGCCGCCTGCTTCGGTTCGGTTCTCGGGGGCTGCGTCCTGCTCGCGGTCGCGGTTCCTTGCGGACGAGCTGCTGGTGTTTCCCCCTTCGTGTTTGTTCCTGGCGCTTGGGTCTACGGGTGCGGGACTGATGCTTATTTGCGGCTTTACATTGAGTCTCAAACCAAGTTTACGGGCAGCCCTGTGGGGTGTTATGCATGCATTTTATATATATATATATATATACACACACATATACATACACACTCACATATGTGTCGCTGCCTGCATGACACGTCCCAGATGCACCTCCGAATGCCCTAAAGACAGTTCTGCTCCTGGATCTCAGAAGGGGATTTCCCTTCTCCTGAATGTTATTTGTGTGTCTTCGTATCTGCTTTAAGTCTTTTGGCAGAAAAGCAATCTATAAGTAAAATGATGTTGTACTCTTTGTATGCTTGTACTTAAAAGCAAATATGCTTTGGTAGAAAAAGAGGTTTTTGGACTAGGAGAGATGGGCAGGAGGAGTTAGGAGGGCAAAGACCCCATGAGGGTTGACAAGGGGCCTGTTTGTGGGATGCAGCTCCTGGCAACAGGAAGAGCTGGACTTGGTCTTTTCCACCTGTGGATTAGTATGTGGATTAGTTGATGAATATACTGCAGCTGAAAAAAGCTAAACTAAGTCTACATAATGTTGGCTTTCCCTTTTTTTTTTTTTTTAATAACCCAAAAAGATTTTTATTCTTCAGAGTCCTTCATCAAGAAAAAAAAAAAAAAAAAAACCACATTAGAATTGAGCTAAGATATAGCTCATTCCTGGCTGTGGTCAGAGGGGTGCTGACATCCTCTGTTCTGCAAACTGCTAGACCATTGCTTACTGACTGTATATTGTATTAATTTATATTGCAGAAGTGACTGAACTAGAATAGTAATGATTTCTTACTTGAGCAAACGTATTTTTCCCCTCAGTACTTGCACTATTTACCTGATGTTCAAAAAAAAACAAAAACAAAAACAAAAAAAAACAACCATTATCAGGCACTGTAGTACTGCTTTTTTTTAGAGTTAGACGGGGATCTTAGTCTTATGGTGAATTCAGTGATGAAAGTAGAGATTGAGAACCAAAAGTAGATGTTTGCCGAGAAGAAAAAAACTAATGGCAAAAAAAAAAAAAAAAAAAAAAAAAAAAAAAAAAAAAAAAAAAAAAAAAAAAAAAAAAAAAAAAAGGAAGACATATTTAAGAAACATACTAAAGCCAAATTAGCAAATTTTTGTCACTTTGGACATAGTAAGGCCTTTCCACTTTTGGACGCACTAAGGCCTTTCCAAAGAGACTGATGGGGAAAAGAAAAAAAAATCTTATTTTTTTTATGTAGATCTTGTAAGTGAAATTTGTTGTCATTTTGGAGAAGTTTGCATGGACTTGCTTTTACTGAGGCATGTAACACAAGCCTGGAAATACTGTCTTTTCTTGCTCATCTTTTTGCTTTTTACTATTTAGTGTATCCCTAGGTATATTTATGATGTGCAGAGAATGTTTCTTGGAAACAAATCCCTAATTGGCTCTAAGAGCGCTCAGATAATAAGGCTTTGGGGGTTTGGGGTTGTTTCTCTTCCTCCTTCCTGCCCTTCCCCTCTTGTTTGTATGCTGTTACTCACCATGGAGTTCTGGCCCGTGACTGGAGCTCCTGTCCTCAAATCCACTACCTCTTAAGTATTTGCCCTAGCATTTACAGGAACGTAAGAAAAAATAACCTARTATTTGTGAACAACATATGTGAACCTATATATACGTATATATATATAAATGAAGGAAATACAGATATTCTGATGGAAGAAGTGATTGTCATTGATTGTCGGAGATTTAGCCATTTTCTGAAAATGCAATCTAATAGTTTCTGTTCAAAAAGCCCTGTTCTGACAGTGATGGGAACAAGGCATAATGGTGCCTGGTATCTGTTTTCTGCTAGTACAGGAAATACCTATTTTAAAGCAGAGGCGACTGGGTTGCATTAAGATGCATGTTTCCTTTGGAGTACACAGTGAAAGTTTCCTTTAAAAAAGGGGAAAAAAGCCCATGCTTTSAAAGTCCCCATGCTTCACAATGCTGCTGAGCATGCGGTGTCCCTACTGATCCGTTAAGCAAGAGTCATGCTTAGTTTTGTCAGGGCAAAAATGTGGAGATTTGGATTAGAAAAGAGTTTTGTATTTCAACTAAGGTCAGTCTGCTCAGGCCAGAGATACTTAATGCCATTCCCTTTTTTTTTTTTTTTGGACTAAGAGGCAACTATGTACCATTTTGTGTGATGTGTACAATTCCCAAGGTTTTTATATATAGGCTTTACAGATCAAAAGTCTTCTGGAACAGGCATTCAGTGCCATGGCAAAATCTTGAACCTATGCTGCTATCTTGGAGCATGTGTAGCTGTGGAAGAAAGTGTTAAGGGAAATGGCCTTCCACCATCCTCAACCGTAACACTGAGTTTTGCTGTCCAGACAAAAATCAGGAGGGTGCACATGGAACTGCTGTTGAATATGGCAATTGCYGTAGGAAAAGCAAGAGCATGTTCTACTAGACCACAAGCCAGCAAGGATCTTGTGTTGTTCTAGAGTTAGTGGCATGATTTGAGAGGTTGTTTAGATGAAGCGTGCTAGGTAATAGAAAACAGRGAGGTAATGGAAGAGGGTGTGCCAGCAGAGGAAGTGCTGGAATAAACTGAAAATAATCCAAGAACAAGCAGGTCAGTAGGAGCAGATGGTGTGCACCCAAGAGCTCAGTCTTGCTAAGCATGAAGCGATAGGACTTCTGCTCAGGAGAGTTTTGCTAAAATCAGCTATTCTGCTGAACAACAGCATGCAGCAGAGTGTACCTGTTTGGCTTCTTTTAATGAAAAGATCAAAGAATTAGTGAAAATAATTTCAATTCTGGAAAAATGGTCAAAGTTGTAACTAAAATTAGAATTCTGAGACAGGACTGAACTGGATATGATGGGACAGAACAGCATGTTTTTCTGAAACYATAATACCTCCTTTGTGCTGAAAGCCTTTGACTATCCGTATAATGTGGTTAAAGGCAGAACCATTAACGTATTTTTTTAGACTTGCACAAAGCTTGTGGCGGATTTTAAGTAACTCTGCAAAATGTCTATAGGCTATTGCCTGATGCATGCAGGTTAGGATTGTGGTTTTTTTTTTTTTTTTTTTAATTTATGTCAAAGGAAGAAGGAAGAGGCCAGTTGTGTAACATGTAGTTCATTGGTTAAATACACTGTCAGAAATGGAGGAAACTGAACAGCATCAGGTGGACTTTGTAGAGTTACCCATGTTGGTCAAATTGTACGTAGTGTTTCCTATGTTTTGGCTCATAATATGGGAATAAGTAAGCAAATTCATCCCAAAGGAAAAAGAAATCTCTAAAKAATAAATATTCTGATCTCACTGAGGTTGCAAAGATATCACTGAAGCAAATGTGATCCTGCAGAATACTTTGTTACATAGATCAATATTGATAACATTTATTATTTGGGAGAAAAAAGGCAAAGGAATGCCGGCAGAGAGAAATGATTGCATTCACAGCAAGAGGAACTGCTGCTGGCTCTTAGTAGATGCCAGCACTAGATTAAGAGGTCCATAAACACAAACTRTCTTTGGGATTTGTACACTTGTAAAGGAGACAAAAGAACAAGAAAAATGTAAGAGCCTGTTTGATTGGCTATATACCAAAGGGATGGCTATATCCCTTTGGTAGGACCCCACTGAGAAAAAGGGGGTGATGGTTATCTTGAAGGGAGTATGCAGGGCTGAGGAGTCTGGCAGGATGTCTGTAACGGTTCATTACATTTATGCCCTCTGAGCATATTAGGATGCTGATACCCCGCACTAATTGCATGCCCCAGGTGGCTATTATGGTTGTTTCGCATTGTCTTGTTTTGGGCAATCAAGTGTGACCTGATTTTAAAGCTAAGCAGCAGTGAGTGCAGCATCTGCTGCCTGGATTGCGTGATCCCCAGCCGCATGCATTAGGTATACACAGAGTGATATAAAGGAAGAACTTTGTATAGATTTCATCCAGTGCCTTGCAAAGGAGAGCTATCATGCTAGTTTTAATATCTATCTGAACAATTTTGACTGAGAAATTAGGGAGCAGACTAATAGGACTCAAGTTTTATTTTGAAATGCTTCTCCTTTTTTGCTAAGTTTTTGTTTTACTTGATGAATTCATACTTTGTTGTATGATGTATGCCTTTAAACTAACTTCCAGCTTTGTAAATACCAGCTTAATCTTACTTGTAGGCTTATATCAGCAGAGATGCAATTTTATTAAGAAAATGAATGATTTCCTTTGCGAATGAACAAACTGCTTTATTTGAGCTCCAAGGATGCCAAGTACAGAGTGTGTGATGCTGCAGCCACACAGATGCTGCATTATTTAGTTGGAGCTCTCCTCCTAGTTCTGCGTGAATAAAGAGTGCAGACCAATGATGTTGCTTTTCTGCCACATGGTTCCTGAGTTAGGTTGTGTTGATGGGACTTGTTTCCATAGTTACAATGACTTTTTTAACCATTTTGTGCGCAAAAAACAGAAGTGTGAATATATTTTTAAATTTGCCAGACTCATATTTCACTGAGAAAAGCCAGTAAGGTGTTGACTTTTGTTTATATTCTTTTTCTTAAACTTAAATTACTGCCTGTATGACAGCAGGAGTAGGATTAACTGTCAACCTAAAACGGTTTCCCTAGACAGAAAAAGACTAACAACTGTGGCTAGAATATGAGCTTTATGAGTGAGGGAATGTCTTTATAGAAGATAAATTTAACTCTGTTAATTTCTAAAAATGTGTTTTAGAGAACTGAGTAACAGTCCATTACAGTCACATCGGGTAGGAATACACCTGGAGAAATCACATCCTCCTGATATCTTTAGATGAACTCGACTAAGTAGTACAGCAAGAAAACTGACATTTCAATGCTAGTAGTCCTAGCCACAGTCCCCAAGCCTATTATTGCCTTTTTAGAGCCATAAGCTATATGAATTCATATTCATGTAAATAGGAATATGCAAAGTCCAGATGTAAATAACTAGTAGTATTACTTTTAAAAAGTGCTAAATTAGACCAAGGTAAAGAGTTATACTTCTAATGAGGCAATCTTGATGATCTATTCCATTAAGAAGCATTCATAGGTTCTAGTGTATCTTTTAAACTGTCATAGACACTCTTATATGACTAGTTGTTTTGAGTGCCTAAGAGTTTAGCWACACAGTAAAAGATTTCTAGATGCTGGTATTTCCTCTTTCTCATGTGTTTCAAATTGGTCTCTAAAACCAGAGACTTTCAGAACTTCTTGTTATAAACAGTGATGAGAATTAGCATGGTCAGGGGCTGCCATTCTAATCTTATTTTCCAGTGAAATAAAACCTTGATGTGCCAGTAATCTTCAAAACTATATGAGGGATGGAGGAAAAACTTCCATTAGAACAAAGAGGAATTTGCACTCTCATAATTCATTAGAGATGGCTGTAAAAATATCCAGGAAACCTAAATTATTCTCTTTTTTTTTTTTTTTTTTTTTTTTTATTTTGTTGTTGTTGTTGTTGTTGTTGTTGTTACAAAAAAAAAGCCTGTGTCAAAACCCAACTAGAAACAGCCCTATACAACCTGCTACAGCAGATCCTGCTTGAGAGGCCTGCTAATAAGATCTTTATCTAGAAAAATAAGTAGATGGTTCAAATACAAACCAAAAATAAAAATAAGGTTTTAATTACTGGTACACAGCTCGTCAGGTTTATATAACGTTTTAAATAATTTCCACTTGCCATGAATCTGTCCTGCTAGGATTAAGGTTAAAATGCTTCATGTTGAATACTATTTTAAAGTGGATGGTGCAGCTGCGGAGGAATTGAAGAAGCTATCTCTGAGATGTGCCTCTCCAGTGTGTTGCCATGCCAGGCAGAGCATGTCCAYATTGGGAGCCCAGCGTGGTTACTGGAAGCAGTGCTGTAATGTCACCTAGCCYGGTTTGAAGCAGCTGGGGTAGGTGGACATGGCATGAACAGATATTTCTCACCTCAGCATCGCCTCTCAAGCTGTTGCAAGGATAATCTGGTGCAGAACTGGTTTGTAAAGGGCATTAATGTGCTTTAACTGAGAGGCATGGAGTTGAAGTGGATCACTTGAAGGTGGTAACTTTCCTGAGTACTCCCATTGAAACAAGCCCATTTATGTAGGGGAACTGAACAAAAAGAAGGGACTAAAATGACATTTTTGATGAATTCAATGGTGGAGTATGCAGTAAGACATAAAATCCCTCTACTTGAAGCTAAGCATACTTTAACACAAAGTTGCACTTTCGCTATTAGGTGTTCTCGTACCTGTACTGAGTCATTCAAATGACTTTCTAATGAATATAAATGAATATAAAGGTGTTTCCACTTAAAGGAGCACTCTTAGCAAATATATCTTGAAAAAAAAGACCTGAGAAACTCTGAGTGGCTATCAAAGCACTTTTTTCCATCAGTGCTTTATTTTGCTGCTTTATTTTTGAACTCCACAGGTTTTTCAAAGCCACAAGCAGTCTTTCCCTCTCAGAAAAACAGCTGTAAATGGTTCTTACAGTATCTTGTGTTTATAACTGCATAATCCTATAACCTGAATGGGTAATTCATATCATCCTGTTCTTTAATGGAAAATGGTAAGGAGCTAATCATTTGAATAGAGCCATACTGGAAACACTGGATTTGGCTTGGATTTGGGTTTGGTATCACTGAAAATTTAGAATCTGCTAAAGGGAATCACTAAGTGCAGAGGCTGAGCTGAAACTGAGGCTGTCTGAGCGTGGCCCTTTGTGTGTGCCTGCTCATTATGAGATGAGTCATGAAGCTGAATTATACCTTTGGTAGCAAATGTCTGTACTTCTTTTGTTATTGTATTTTTAAATATCAAGTTTTTTTGGCATCAGCTTTTCGTATTTCATTCCACCCTCCAAAGTCTCTCTTTCCATATGAGGAAACATTTATCAGAGAATAAGAGTGTTTCCTCTTGGATCAGCTTATGTATTGGTAACATTTCACACCATGCATTATTTACTTCTGGCATAATTTACCATAATGATGTCCCAAGGATCCACGGTCACAGAATCACAGAATGGTTAAGGTTGGAATGGACCCTAGAGATCATCCAGTCCAACCTCCCTGCTCAAGCAGGGACACCTAGAGTACGTGGCACTGGGTGGCATCCAGGCAGGTTTTGAAGACCTCCAGAAAAGGAGACTCCACAGCCTCCCTGGGCAACCTGTTCCTAGGCTCTGTCACCCTCACAGTGAAGAAGTGCTTCCTCACATGCAGATGGAACTGCCTATGTTGCAACTTATACCCATTGCCCCTTGTCCTATCGCTGGCCACCACTGAGAAGAGCTTGGCCCCTTCCTTCCTACATTCTCCCTTCAGGTACTTTTACATGTTAATCATATCCCCTCTCAGCCTTCTCTTCTCCAGAGAAAACAGGCCCAACTCACCCAGTCTCTCCTCGTTTGAGAGATGTTCCAGTCCCTTAATCATCTTTGTTGCTCTCTGCTGGATCCTTGCTAGAAGCTCCATGTCCCTCTTACACTGAGGAGCCCAGAACTGCTCCCAGTATTCCAGGCAGAGCCTCATCAGAGTTGAATAGGGGGGAAGGATACTCTCCCTCCACCTGCTGGCAACATTCCTCCTGATGCAGCCAGGATCCCATTGGCCTTCTTGGCCCCAAGGGCACTGCTGCCTCATGGTTAACTTGTTGTCAACCAGGACTCCCAGATCCCTCTCTGCAGAGCTGTTCTCCAACCTCTAATCTGTACTGATGCCTGGGGTTATTCCTCCCCAGGTGCCTTGTCCTTATTGAACCTCATGAGGTTCCTTCTTACCCAACTCACCAGCCTGTCAAGGTCCCTCTAGATGGCAGCCCAGCCCTCCGGAGTGTCAGCCATTCCACCCAGCTTGGGATCATCTGCAAACTTGCTCAGGGTGCACTCAATGCCCTTGTCCAAGTCATTGATGAACAGGTTGAACAGCACCGGGCTTAGTACTGACCCCTGGGAGACACCACTGGCCACAGGCCTCCAACTGGACCCGGCCCCATTTATTTAACCATCTGGGCTTATTTATTTAACCTCTGGGCTCTGCCACCCAGACAGTTCTCGATCCACCTCACTGTGCACTTGGCCAGTCCACACTCCCAGAGCTTTCCTATGAGRATGTTATGGGAGACGGCATCGAAAGCCTTGCTGAAGTCAAGGTAGGCAACATCCGCAGCTCTCCCGTTGTCCAAGCGGCCAGTAATCCCATCTGGCCCATAAGGCTATTACTTTCGTCAGACATGACTTCCCCTTGGTGAATCCATGCTGACTACTCCTGATCACCTCCTTCTCCTTCATATGCCTAGAGATGCTCTCTAGGATGAGCTGCTCCATCACCTTTCCAGGGATGGAGGTGAGGCTGACTGGCCTGTAGTTGCCCGGCTCCTCCCTCTTGCCCTTTTTGAAGACTGGAGTGACGTTGGCTTTCTTCCAGTCCTCGGGCACCTCCCCTGCTCTCCAGGACCTCTCAAAGATGATGGAGAGAGGCTGAGCAATAACCTCGGCCAGTTCTTTCAGCACTCTTGGGTGCATCCCATTGGGGCCCATAATAAGGTGATAGTCTTTTGGAATAAAATGGTGTGTGCAATTATGGAAAACAGGATGAGAGTTATCAATTAACAATCAGAATTGTTTTGTTACAAAAATGGAACAGTAAAAGGTTTAGTGAAGTACTTAGAGGTTTAAAATGCCAAACTTAAACAGTGAGGGAGGTAACCTCAAAACATTTCCCCCCTCTCTTCTTCTTGAATAATTGTTGCTTTTAAGAGTTGCCTTTCTTTTGCGGCCTACATGGAAGAAAATGCAAATACAAAATGAGCTACTAAATATGTTATAAAATACTGGCATATAGTGGCCATTTTTAATGTAGACAATGTAGTCTTTGATTCTCTTGATTTGCCCTTTGAGATTCTGTGTTCTTTAGCTGAATTGAGGTTGAACACACGGTTTAGACACAAACAAGTAGATTCTCACCAAGTGATGCATTTCAACACATAAGGTGCAAACATATTGGATGAAGTTATAATTTTAGGCTTTTGTTTAGTGATGTGTAAGGGAGAAATTTAAGCTCCTTTTTCAAGTGATATGTTGATTGGAACTGTAGTTAAGTGAACTGGAATATTAAAAAGAACAAAACATGTCCTTTATACACACTGTCTGCAGTGAAGTAATCAGCAATCATGATTAGGCCATGAGTTAAGAAACCCTGTGATAACCTATCACTCATTTTATGACCAGGTGACCCATSTAGTGGATGAGGGAAAGGCTGTGGACGTGGTCTACTTAGACTTCAGTAAGGCCTTTGACACAGTCTCCCACTGCTTTCTCGTGGAGAATCTGACAGGTTATGGCTTAGAACGGAGGACTCCTCACAGAGTGAAGAACTGACTGGATGGCTGGGACCATACAGTGGTCGTGAATGGAGTTAAATCCAGCTGGAGGCCAGTCATGAGTGGTGTTCCTCAGSGGTCAATGTTGAGGCCAGTCCTCTTTAACAACTTCATTGATGACCTGGATGAGAAGATTGAAGGTACCTTTAGCAAATTTACAGATGAYACCAAGCTAGGAGGAAGAGTAGATCTGCTTGAGGGTAGGAAGGCTCTGCAGAAGGATCTGGAGAGGCTTCATTGATGGGTGGAGACCAACTGTATGAGGTTCAACAAGGCCAGTGCTGGCTACTGATCTATCACAACAACTTCATGCAGTGCTACAGGCTTGGAGCAGTGGCTGGAGAGCTGCGTAGCAGAAAAGGATCTGAGGGTGTTATTTGACAGCCAGCAGTGTGTCCAGGTGGCCAAGAGGGCCAGCGGCATGCTGACCTGTATCAGGAACAATGTAGCCAGCAGGACTAGGGAGGTGATTGTCCTCCTGCACTCAGCGCTGGTGAGGCTGCATCTCGAATACAGTGTTCAGTTTTGGGCCCCTCACTACAAGACAGGCATGGAGGTGCTGGAGCGTGTCCAAAGAAGGGCAATGAAGCTGGTGAAGGGTCTGGAGCACAGACCTTATTAGGATTGGCTGAGGGAGCTGGGGTTTTTTGGTCTGGAAAAGAAGAGGCTCACGAGACACCTTATTGCTCTCTACAGCTGCCTTGAAGAAGGTTATAGTGAGATGAGGGTCGATCTCTTCTCCAAAATAGCTATTGAAAATAGGACAAGAGGAAATGTCCTCAAGTTGYACCAGGGGAGGTTCAGGTTAGACGTTAGGAAGACCTTATACACAGGAAGAGTGGTGAAGCATTGGAACAGGCTGCCCAAGGAAACGGTGGAGTCACTGTCCCAACAGTGTTCAAGTAAACGTGTAGGTGAGGTGCTTAGGGATATAGTTTAGCAGGCCTTGTGTTGAAGGGCTTATGGTTAGACTTGATGATCTTGAAGGTTCTTTCCAACCATAATGATTTTATGATTCTAGGCTTCTATGTTAAAATAAGTTTAAGTCTCTATTTCTGTTTTTTGTTTGGTAGGAGTTCAGGAGGCAAAAATAAATTGAAAAAAAATCCCATTTTCATTGTCAGCTGCTGTTCTCTGTTATTGAGTAATAAAAGGTTGTAACCAGGAGGCTGCTTGCTTCTGCTTTTTTATTAGATGCATTAGATACTCTGGTGGTGAGCTTGTTATAAATGTTTGCTGCAGCTTGAACATGAAGCAGACTGGAACTCGGTAACCTTTAAAAAGGGATAATGTAAGGTTTAAAATTATGCTGATGTCTGAATCTTCCTATAGAGTCCTTGAGCAGTGTCATGAAATGCATGTCGATAGCAAAAAAAAGCAAACCTAAAAATACCGTGCAGCTGAAAACTTACCCAGTTTTTAGGCTGAGTTTCTCATAAAATGGCAAAGTTAGAAATGAGGACTCTCATCTTTACATTTTCTAGATATTATGGATTTTACCACTGTAGTCAATAATATGCTTGGCTTTTTCTGTGTGTTTGTATTGCAACCTAGTGCTAGACACACTTTGCTACAGTCTTTTTTTGTTTGTGTAAAAAAAATGCTAAATTATTATCCTGAAGATATATTATACTTGTAAAGTAATGCAGTCATGCCTTTCAAATCACATTTTGCATATTTTGAGAAGAGAGAACCAGGACAGGAGTCAGTATGCAATAGTGTCATCACGTCTGGTACCTCGCAGTATGAGGTTCCTCATTTAACTGGCCAGAGCAAATATTGTTTCAGGACAAGAAAGAGCAGCCTTGAACCATACTGATGTCAGAAAGAAAACAATTCTTAATGTTATTTGCATTGAATTTTCAGTCATTTATTTTCCTTCTCTCTGTTCTTAGATGTGTCATAATAACTATCTTTTATTTGATCTAATATAAATCAAGATTGTACCTGAGGAGAATATCCTCCCAAGGAATATTTCTCCTCAGGAAATATTCATTAACTCATTTTAAAGGCTACAATATTTACCATATTTTCCATATGGGTATTTTAATTGCAGGGGATGTGTGAGAGACAAGATTTCATGCTCAACCAAGCAAGGTTATTTTACTGTAACTAGCAGATTTAAACCCTATAGCACAAGTAGGGCACTCTGGAATTGGGGTGAGGGTATTTATTTTGTTCAGATAGTGAAGGACAGAACTGAAACAGCTCTCAGTACGTGAAATATCAAAAAAGGCAAATATAAAGGGTAAGATTGTGGATTTTTGTTTTCTCACTATAGAGTTTAAATTATTTGGCACTATCAGCATATAAATATTAGTAACACAAGCAAATTAATAGTGAGACAGACACAGTAAGCTTTAAGTCCTTCTAGTAACTTGATCATTCAAGTGTAAGTTTAGTTTCAAAATATGCCAGAGAATTTAATGGCTAGAAAGATAATGTGTAGATGTGAAGTACCTTTCAAGGAATGGATTAGTGGTACTCTTCAGTTTTCTTTGCTCTCGATTCTTTTCTAATTAGAAAATTCCTGTTAATATGTAATATCTTAAACAGATAGTTGCAGGACTGTCCTATGGTCAAATTGGCAATTGCCCTGCTGCAATATTTCTGCAGCTGCACAGCCTCATCTAGGTGAGTGGCATGTGACTGTAGAGAGTACAGAGAAGCACCTAGTTTGTTTGGAGTAGTGAAATCATTTGGACTAACTCTTAGGTATTTGAAATTTGGTTTTGTTTTGTGTGTTGCAGGACACCACCTTTTTTTTTTTTTCTCCTCTTTCTCCCAGCAATAATGTATAGCAGTTTTCCTTCAGTGAAAAGAATTATTGAATCATCTTAATATGAAAGAAATATTAAGCCATTTCAATTTCAAGCCAGTTCACTACAACTGTGGAAGTTGTGGATAGGGCTAGAGATTTCTAATGAGAAAGCATATGGTGGAGTTGCGTCGTTCCTAGGAAGAGGTGAATCTGAATCATTAGCTAATGTACGTTACTATAGCGAACCATTCTGCAAACCTATTCCTTAGATAATTTAAAACTAAAATACTTTTCCTTCCCATGAAATGTAAAATACAGAATGTTTGTTTTGATTTGCTGCTGATGCTCTTGTTCTGTTACAGGTCTGCCCGTCTGTGGTGTTCATATCTTTTTATGGTATATTGGATCCTCTCTTGAGTTAGCCTTTTCTGGTTGTCTGTCTGTCTGGGAGGACTGGTGCAAATAGGAATGCAGCAGTGCTCATTTACAATCAAAATGCTCAGTATACTTGTCCTCGCAAAAGTAGCCTGCTTATCAGCAAGGTTGCAAGCAGAATGTGATAAATAATTATATTCTTTCATGTGCATCCATCAGTCTCATTAGACACCAAAGCAGGCTGTCAGCACCTCATGGCTGATGTAAAAGGTTAAAAGTTTCAAGACACACTTGAGTTTTTGAATGTGAGACTTGCACTGGTTCTGCATTAGGAGCTTTCTTAATGTATCATCATGCTTTTTACGCAACACTAGATTTCATCTCCTGCTGAAAATGACTTAACCAACAATTTTTCTTTATTTTTTTTAAATCATTTTGTAGCTGGACACACTGACATATTCCTGACAGCTCTTGCTATTTATTATATAACTGTATGGTTTCAGCTCAAGAATGAGAACAGGGGAGTTATAGTCCTCTCAGTTACAGTTTAATCCACATCATCTCTCTTAATCTAAAATTCGTCAGTTTCCTGTGTCAATGCCAAATTCTCATGACATAGTCTGTTGTGGGTTTTTGGTTTTATATTTTGTTTATTTGTTTGTGTTTTGATAGGTTTTCAAAAGAAAATGAGGCTTGTGCAATAATGATGTTGGTTAATCCCAGCAATAACTTCTGAATCTGTTAACTGTTTAAGAATCACCTGTACAGGAATATCAACTAAAGCCAAGGGTCCAATGAAAATGAGGATTCATTGGTGCTACTGTTACCTTTAGCCTACAGCAAATGCTGTTATTAAATACTAATTTGGACATGAGGAAAAAAAAAATAAAGACTGTTGTAGACCAACATTTTAAAAATTACCTTGCTAGTGAGCAGAGAGGAATGAAAATGGAACGTGAGTCTCTTTATCTGCCTTGTGGTGCTATTTTTATGACTCTTTTTGCCCTTCCCCCTTTCTCTTCTTATGCTGCTCCACCTGCTCTTCTCTTTTGCTTCCTTTTGATTCCAGCTGGCAATTTCAATAAGCCAAGAAAGTTGCTGGTTCAGCAGTTCTCTGCATCTGTCAGGAAATAGATAAATAGTGGGAAGAGAAACGGAAGAGATGTTTTCTTGGTCTTTTTTGTCAGCTTTACATAGGAGTTTTTTTCTTAATTGATCGCACTACAAAAATGTATCACTGTGACACAATTTCCTTCTAATCAGAGCTCAATCTTGTTGCCTCCTCAGTTTCCTTAAATTTCTGGCATTCAGAAAAATACAAGTCCTTCAACATTCATGCTTTGGAATTGAATTCCCTTTGCTACCTCCATTAAATATGTAATTGCCGTTCAGAGGTTTAGTGTAGTCCCTTTAAGGCTTGCCAGGCATTATTTTTTGTTTGCATACATCCCTTTCTCCAGGAAAGCATTGTAAGATCTTTTGTCCCACACACATGCAGGTAGCTGCAACCTCAGTTTGATCTCTGGCTGACTTTGAGATCCTGAGTCCTATAAATTCTTTCAAACTGCCTTTCAGGGAAGCTGAGGATTACGGGCTGGTGCTCCTTCTGCTCTTTTTGTGCTGGTACATTTTCCTAGGGGTTCCAGTCTCTGTGGCTGCCATCTGCCTCAAGTTTGTAGAGAGCATGCATGTTGATTTCTATTTACTTATTTTTTAAATTCTACATAGACCCAGTATTCCCTGTTACCCCAAGCGATGTCTTGCCTTATGACAGGGATTCATATGTCACAYGTGGATTATGCTTGGCATGACAACCAGGTGAGCCCTGTATACACATGCAGGGACATTTTTAATATACAAGGGGAAAAAAAAGAGTTTGACCATTGATTAGAGAGACTGTGCAGTGAGTCAGGACTTTACCGCTTCTATTTTTCAAAGTGCTACCAGGGAGTAAAAGAAAGGATACTCAGCAGAAGCACATCAGAGTTTGCAGATGTTAGAAGCTACTCAAAATGAAGGATGCTTGCTCTTCTGTGAAGCAACTACAGCAGTGATGCAATACTATCAGAGGACGTGGCCCTATCCTACAGGGGAATTGCTGAGTTCCCTTCCCTGACCCATTAGCTTTCCCTTACCACTTGCCTGACCTGTTTCATTCCTCTCAGGAAAAAGGCCTGTGGTGGTGTGAGCACTTCATAGCACTTTTCACTGGTCAGCGGTAGCAAAAGGTTTAACTGGGTCAGAAAAGTTCATGTCCTCGCTAGCTCTCTGACAGAGACACTGGGTTGCTCCAGCCTTCCCACTGAAAGTATTACTTAAACTTGTTAAAAGTTGGAGCCTAGGAAGTTTGAAGCCCCGAGACCTCTTGCCTTGTTTTGAACTGAATGGAAACCAAAGCTAATGGGATTTGGAAATTACTGGCCTAATAACATTTTAAGAAGAGAATTTTCACTCCAAGAAACTTGAAGTAGCATTTGCTAATGAGGAATGGCACAAATAGTTACAAAAGACATAAGAATAAAAAACACATGGGTGTGATTCTTCAAAAAACAGGAAATTTCATTTTGTCTCTGACTAGGATGACCTTCTGATACGTTCTGGGAAGACATCTCAGTTTCCCTGGCTTCTGGGATGGTCCAGCCCCATCTAGCCGTGTGGGGCTTGGGCACGTCCCAGGCTTAGGTCTCTGTAGACATCTACTGGTCCCGATCCCTGTGTACACTGTGCATGGCTGTCTGGCACCACCGTCTCTCATCATGGTCCCTCATATAGGCTGTGCTGACCTGCCTAACTTATTTTTAGGTGAGGCTGCTTCACCTGTGCTTGAATCTCTCTACATAGGGGCCATGTGGGAGGTCAGGCAGGGTGCTGAAGTTGGATGGCATCCTCTAGCTCATGAGCAGTGCAGCATGCACTGTTACAGGTATCTGTACAAACCTTACGAAGGCTAGCTGAGGGAGCTGGGGTTTTTTGGTCTGGAGAAGAGGAGGCTCAGGGGAGGCTTTATTGCTCTCTACAACTTCCTTAAGGAAGGTTGTAGTAAGATGAGGGAGATTAGCAGACCTGTGTTGAAGAGGTTTTGGTTGGACTTGATGATCTTGAAGGCCTTTTCCAACCATAATGATTCTATGATTCCAGACTCACCTGGCCCTGTGTGGCCCCCCTGTGCATCTRCTCTTAAAGGCATCCAAAGAGTTGTGATATTTGCAGTGCAGGGAGAGGCCTCCTTGAAGGTTGCAAGCTCTGGTGGCTGCCATGCGTCAGGGCTGGTGGCACAAGGGTGCACGAAGCTGTTCTGGCATTGCAACACTGGCCTCTGTCAAGGGGAGCCTGAGCCAGGGCACTCCTGACTTAATTCTCAAAGGAAGCCAAAACACACCTAGTGGCACCAGATTTTTACTACTTGGGCAGTGAATCACGTGCAGGGTCGTTTCCTGTCTGGAGGCTATTCCCCTTGACCGCGAAGACTAATTCGTACAGTCATAGAAATGGTTTATTTTCCACTCAGAGAGGATAAACATTACAAGTCCTGTAGATATACAGGGGATTATATTGCTGAGTGTTTTGCAGTTTGGTTTCAAATTCTGATTTTAAAAGCATTGTTCCTGCTGCCAATGCTTTTGTCCTGCATTCATCTTATGTTACTTGCTCCCTCTCCCCAAAMCCAGTCATGGTGGCAGCCCAGGAGAAAAGACCTCTCATCGAAAGCTGGTTTTTGAAGAGCTCAGGTTGACGATATTGGCACAGTTCTGCAAAACTAGCCCTCTCTGTGCGGGACTGAATTCATAGCAAACTTGYTGAATCTGACATGTTTCTTATTTAGTCCTTGAAAAATGAGCCATATAATTGGGATAAGATAAGCTGGAGGATTGCCATTTTACATGTCTGTCAAGACTTAAAGGAAATGAGCAAGTAGTGCAAAAATAATTTTATTATGGAGCATTTAATAAGGTGACTTAAAAATGTTAAACTCTTAAATTGTTTGTTTTGATATCTTCTATCCTGCCCCTCTGGGACTTGTATTCTGAAAGTCTGATTTGATTCCAATGTGTTCAAGTTTTTCTTTTCTTTTTATACGATACATTCTCACCTGTGGGTCTTGTTGTAGGTTTAGATCTCCATGGAATGTAAATATCTTGCACAGGAATCCAAACCTAATTCTTTCCAAAGGTTTTGTAGAAAATCAATTTCCTGTGAGGTGTGTCAAGACTTTTAAGGTTTGGAAATGCAAACTCCTTTCTTTTGTTTTCTTTTTACAAATTGGAAGAAAAGTCTAATATTATGCAATGCAAAATGTTTTCGTGAGCTTAATGTGCAATAATTACAGTTGTGCAGCTCATTGCAATTTCTATGTTAAAAGTCTGAGAGAGGGGAAAAAAAATCCTAATCCTGCAATTTGAATTAATATCTCTTGATGTGGAAGCTTGGAGCCAATATTTTCAACGTCCTGAAATTTGTTATGCAAACAATTCTGATGGACAGAAAAACAGTCAGGGCCTGGTGTGCAGTGCCCAAATACTGTGAGATTAAAAAGAAAGGTAGAAAGTATAAATATCCTCCATTATAAAGCATAGTTTATTTGGATGATTTTTAGAAGACTTGTTCATTTTACGTTTTACATGGACATGACTTGGAATATTTTTCACAGATTTTCCATGATCTTTTGCTCAGGAAGCTATAAGTAAACAGTAGACATCTATATTTCTTCACTGCTTTTTCAAAAGAAAAAAGAAGTACRTTTTGTCTTTGTCAAAATTAAAATCAGCCTGGTTTTCCGCATACCTCAAAAATAAAATGTGAATCCATAAGCATACAGTCTTTTAAACTTGTACCTTTCCTGTCAGCGATAAATAACTTTTTTGTGCTAATAAGTTCTGTAGAGTGTCGAGATTCATAATTATTTGTGACATCAACCTAATCATACTTTAGACATTGCAGTGAGTTCATTCTGCTGTTCAGTGATATATGCCCACATATTCTGAAAACAGACTTTTTCCAATATAAGAGTTTGTACAGTTAGAAACTTTTCTGGAAAATAGGAGTTTTACTTTTCTTCCTGTATTGTGCTCAGTATTATAACTCATTTTATTGGTTCTAGTTAAAGCAATATTTTTTTTTTAATTTGGAACTAACATAATAGCATAGATTTTTCCAAAAAGCTTTTTATCTTGATGTAGTGTTTTCTGTAAAATCTAAGGGTCATCATCTCATATAGCACCTCAATCATATAGCAATTATTGCAAAATATTTGGTAATAAGTGTGTATATATATATATACACACGCATGTATAGATGTACAAAATATGTATACACTTTTGTTTTGATAAAAATAGTACTTGTGGTTAAATACGTTGAGTTTCTTTGTGTTTAAAAAAATGCTATTTCTAATGGACAAAAATGCTTTTTTCATATATTACAAAATATTTTTCATTGCAAGTTAGTGTGACTAAGATGTGAGAGAAAGAAAAAAAAAACTCTTTGCAGTCCTCAGCAATGCCCCCACAACTGTGATAAGTGTGTCACAGATGAATGTACTTTTTCAGTTACAGTTGGATCAGTGCCTGTATATCAGCACCCATGTAAAACCCACATTTCTTCCTTGTTCCTTTCCAAGCCTCACAAATATATGTGACAAAAAGCAGTGTCTTACCTCAGCTCYTCTTCCTCTCTTCTCTCCCCTCCACCTACTTTTGAAAACACTGATGAAATACGATCTACATTTAAGTGTTTACATATGTGGAAAAACTTTTGCTCTTCTTGACTGAAGGCCTAGCTTCAGCAGCAAATAAAATTAAATCAGAGTTGAAAGATTTCAATTGAAAAAATGTAGCAGTAATTTTTTTTCMTATTACTCTATTTATTTTTGTTTTACTTAACTTTTATTTTCACTAAAATATCAGTAATAAGAGCATCTGAAATGTAAGTTCCTACTATGAAGTAAGATTTCAGATGTGCCAGGGTGACAGTGTAGTAATTTTCTGTAGTAATACTCTTGCAGTGGAGTAACAGGAAGGTAGAGCAGTATTTGTTAGGTAGGACCATGGAGAAAGGGAGAATCAGAAATGGGACTTTCTTCATCAAGCATGAGAAGTAAGACAACAAAGTGGTTGTTGAAAGTCCACTAAGCCAACAGATTGCTCTGCAATAATAGTGAGGGAATTAAAAGCTTAATCAGTTCCTGCACTCTCAAGAGTTTAAATGGTTTAGGCCAGGAAAATAGGGGAAAGAGTATATATTTGGTATGTACTAATGCTTTTGCTTATTCTGTGTTAGGCTGCAATCTAACAAAGCATTTAAGAAACTTAGGGCTTTTCAGAGCATTCCTAGTGAATTCACATGGGGTTATTTTAATGTGAATCTTGCAGAGAGAAATCTTATGAATTGTACATCTAGAAGAATTTCTATCCCAGACATACAAAGAGTACAGGCTTACTAAAATATAAATTTATTAAAGGTCTTTTGAGTTTTTTTTCTTTTTTAAAGCTGCTGTACTTGCCCCCCTTTGTCAATGTGTTRTGGAGGTTTAATTGCATGCTAAACTATTTGCTCCATGGGATTTCTTTTTCATTTAGTACTCAAATTGTGGGAAGTATTAGGCAGAGGGGGTTGTGAGGAGAGAAAGAGGCTGCTGCCTCTAAGACATGAATTGGCACAAACCCCAAGTTCAGTTTTTGGCATGCAGCTTTCATTTACTTTAAGCAATAATTCACCTAGAGATTTCTGTTTTGAAATATATTAAATCTACAAATGTTAAAGAATAAGAAAGAAAATAAAGGAACAAAAAGGAGAAACGGTTGTTGAGTATTTCATTTGCTGTCCTGGTATGTGGGTATAATTTTCAATGTTGAAGCAAAGTAAAACTAAAAATGAACAGATATTTGGAAAAGCAGCCTATGATAAGCCTTTACAAATCCTTTTTAATGTAATATGTAGTAATGTGCACAGATGTCTATTTTGTTTTATTTTTCTAGATTAATTACAGAAAGTCCTGTAAAAGAGTCATGAAAGCTACAGAAGTGATCTTTTAAAATGTTTTGACGTGATATTTTGTCTTAATAGTGGAGGTATATTAAAWTAAGCATGTTGTTAGTTGTTACATTAAGACCAAATGATAATGATAAGCCCTGAATAATTCAGCATTTAAAATATGTTGTGAACTCCTGCACATGCAACCTTGCCAAGACTGTAGAACAAGTTTTGTTGCTGTGGGTTATTTAAAATGTAGTTATTTGTACAGCCTGCTCAGTGGTTGATTTTGCTTAGAAGTAGCAATGAGTGGAACTTGTACAAAGCCGTTCTTTTCTAATGTATCCCTGCTGAGCTCTCTTGCTGGAACGAAGGAACAATACAGAGTAATTGCTTCCTATAGCAATTATTAAAGCGGATTGCAAATAATAAGCATGTGACACAAAAAGCTTTATAAAGAGAAACTTGAAGTTGTCTTCCTAAAGCAAATGCAGATTTATGACCCTGTTTTAGGACATTGTTCAAACACGGGTAATGCTCTGCTCGTGAATTGTCCCTTTTGGCTTCAGTGCAATTTCTTGAAGGCTTAAAGATTAACATTGGCTCATGTACCTTGTGTGAAATGAGACCTACATCACATTTCACATCCTTATAAAATGTGCATTAAGAAACAAAAGGCAGAGATGCGAGCTTTCATTTGTTCAATGTAAAGATGGCAGAGTATTATTTGTGAATCCTGCCATAGGAGGAATCAGATACATTGGAATTATTTTTCAAGCAGTTAAATAATTTGTGYGTAAATCTGTCCAAATCTTTCTTGAAGGGCAATGCTGACGTTCCCTTTGAGAAAAAGGTTGGTCAGGTTTTACAGTGCTTTTCCTCCCAGATTTTCGTATGGCAGTGTATGTCTCCTTGCAGCGATTCATCATTGATTGAAGTCTTAGAAGTGATTGAGTGCAACACTTCTTAATATGCAACATTGCTTAAAATTTTTGTGTGGTACGCTTAATAACTTGTCAATTAGTTTTAAATGGTTAAAATCTCCACTCTGCTGCCAAGAGGGGCCGATTTAAAAACCAAACTTCATCATTATTTGTTCCCGTGGGACATTAGAATAGCCATAATTTAAAGCACTCTGTGAATTTTTTTCTCTCCTTTTTTCARTGTACTGAATTACATTTTCACAAAAGAGTAGCGCTTTCTACATTGGAGCTAAGGCACACTAGAAGCAAATAGACTCAGAGGTGTTTTCTTGAATTCTATTGTGTGAACTGTGTCTTACATGAGAGAGGGCATCCTGCTTTGATAGATGCCCCAGGCTTTCTGGCATATTCACATGCGCTTAATATATTTAATGCTACATTTTTTGGACAATCTATCMGTCACCACTTGGATCACAAAATTTCTGTGGGGTCTGGGCCTATTTCCTGACTCCTGGACCCAGGTCAGATTTAGACATGCTCCAGGAGCAAACCTCTCAGTGAAAGGTTTTCTAGAGTTTTCCAGAAATAATCACCTAGGTTCATCAGTGAAGGCCTGTAGCTTACGGAGAGCTTTCCTGTACTGTTTTGCCTGGTGTCTTCTGAACTGCTTCAGTAGAAGGACTTCAGACCTGGGTGACCTGGAGAGAAAGGTGTCTTTTGACTTTTGGATGAGGATGCTGTAAGAGTTTCTGACTTGAAGCACAGATCATCATGTAGGCTAGAGGCAAAGCAGAGGGAATTTGAAGTGCATCTTGACTATGATACATGGTTAAAAATTCATCTGCATGTAATACAGTTGAAGTATGTGCACAAACGCATCATGACTGCCATGGCTGCGAGAGTGGTGATGTTCCATCAACAAGTAAAATGTGCTCATTGAGGAAAAAAAAGGCTATTTGCTTTCCAAAGTAAGTAAAGAAACCGTTTTGCCTGGATATGTAAAGATAACAGTAACTGCCATGAGGTCCACTGTCCGTTGCTCTTGGTATCCTTTCAGCTCTGGAAAAAAATAGAAAAAAGAATAAAAAGCATACAAATGGAACAGATCGTAAAGTTATTCTGGCAGAGCATCTAAGAATAAAACTTGAAATATTTTCATGCTGAACTGGCAAAGAAATGTGGAAATAATAAGGCAGCTGTTGTAGAGACTACAAAATGCATCAYGTGGTACTATCTGCAGACAGTCATGCAGATCTCTTGATTACGACAATGAATTAAAATCACTTGATTTTCCAGAATTCACCCAAGGTAACATGATGAACTATGGCAGAACAACACCTTTAAGCACTACCATCGAATGAGAAAATAAAAATTTAATTGCACTTGGCCATTTTGGAGATTTCCTTGGTTAAGTTCATCAGTGGAAAAGACCTCTGATAGTAGTTAATTTCTGTACATTTTAGAAGGAAATTATCCAGCTTTCTGCCTGTTTTCCTCATTGCTCTTTGATTTCAGGATTTGTGTAGGAATATCCCATTGTTTTTTCATATGTGCCAAAAGAGTCTTAAGAATCTAAGGAGATATTTTGCTTGTCCATTCACAAAATGTTGTGATTATATCCACAGGAGATCATCATCTCTTTGCTATTAAGTTCAAAGCTTTTCATTTTTTTTTCAGCTGTTGCAAGTTGTATTTTGTATGTCAAGTGAGACTGCCTAGCTGCTTCACTGGTCATGGGGAGTGTAGTTATAATCACGATTTCTGTGATGCTATTTTAACATTAGAATAAAATTATATTGTATTACTTAACTTAGAATGTTTGCTTATTTATTGAAGAGTAAGTTACAACAACGACTTGATGTTAAATTCTTTAGAGAGTAAGATAAATATTGTAGAAAGAACACATCATTTTGAAACAGGAAAAGATGAAAGAGAATTTTTAATAATACACAATTGTATTGTTCAAGTAATGCATACTCTATTTCAGCAATAGAGAGACCTTATTTTTTCTGCATAAAAGACCTGGACAAATTGCAGAAACTTTTTCCTAATAAGATTTGATTGCTAAGACTGAATTTACTTTACTGAATTTCCAGTTGAATTTACTTTCAGCTGTGTTTATATAAGGAGTGCTATGTATGGATTTTTAAAAATAAGCATATCAAGTGCCATTCTAAATAATGAATTCAAGTTTATTGTCATAGTTTAAATTGATGAAAACGTAAGCTCAGGAGGAAAATATGTGAATGGAAATGCTGCTTGTGCAAAATATTCCTTGAAATGTCAACAACCTTATCGCTAAAGATATCACCTAAAGTGATATAAACACAGAGATACACTAAAATCTATCGTTGTTAATGATAATGTCATCCCTTAATGTTCATATTATTCATTCCAGAAKGGTATCAATGCAGCTCCTCAGCAAAATGTAGCATTTCCACTTGGACTAAATGGGAACTCTCCAATCGTTCTTGGTAGCAGTGAGGTTTGTACACTRTTTTTTACTACAGCCTCCAGAAAAYGAGATTTTCACAAACTGATGCATATTTTCGTTGGCCCAATGCCAGTCCTGGCTTAGTTCCTTTTTGGATAGTTGTATGTAGTTTGCCAACATCAAATTCCTACATGAGTTCCTTGTGGGTATTGGGGCTTTGTATAATGTCTCGGCTGAGTGAGTGAGACTTGAAGGATCTGGGTTGTCTTCCTTCCTGCCCCAGACTTTTTTTGTGCTATTTCCACATATATGTTATTGGAAAGGAAGAGGTGAGAAGGAAGATGAACAGAAAACCTTGGAATGGCCAATGACCTTAAGAAAGCATAGTTATAATGTATAAAATGTTTAGTATTAAACATCTGTGAGG
The DNA here is from genome assembly GCF_003342845.1 of Nothoprocta perdicaria. Classification (NCBI taxonomy): domain Eukaryota; kingdom Metazoa; phylum Chordata; class Aves; order Tinamiformes; family Tinamidae; genus Nothoprocta; species Nothoprocta perdicaria. Next base: position 46,558 of record NW_020454228.1, read on the forward strand.
TGAAATCTCTTGAACTGTCTAATGCTCACGGGAATGAAATACTCTTGACAGTTCCTTGTTTCAGCAGAAAGTCGGATAAGCTCTGCAGTCTGCCTGTTCAGATGGGATGACACGATAGTGCCAGATTTCTCATTTTACTTAGAGTATTAGGCTTCCTTGATTCTACAATATACAATCGAATCTACAGTAAGATTTGAAAAGGAAAAAAAAAAAAAAAGAACGCAATACTGAATATTATAGATTTCGATTGGATCTCAGAATTACCTACAAATAATATGAAGCATTTCAGTGAGTGAGTAGAATCCTTACTTCCTTCAGTTCCGTTAGTATCATTACAAAGATTTCTTAAATTCAGAGCAAACTCTTTTCAGACTTTTTATTTTTGTGTTTCTAGTCTAATATGGTTAGCTGAAATTTTACTTTTCCTCCTATAAAAATTTATTTGTGCAAGCTGTATTTATTGACCTGGACAGATTTTATATGAATTCTGTACTGGCTAGTGATCCTAAATCAGTTAGAATAATTTTGGATGGAAGAACTGTTTTTATCAGGTACAGAATTCAKTTACAAATAAGAAGTAGTAAGAAGTGAAATGTAAGGGGATTTTGAAAGGTATTGCTTCATCTCTTCATCCCTCAAGATTTTTGCCCACTCCTAAAGGTGTGTGCAGGAAGATGGTGCTAAAATTCTTTTTAAAATAAAAGATATTATCAGAAAATGGATATAACTGTATAATTCTGTAGGCTTTGCTATTGTGAAAAGAACTTGTTACCCTTGGCTTTTAGACTTTCAGATAGTTCTCAGGAATAGTGATTCCTAAACATCTCAACAAGGAAGTCATTAGATGACAGTGTCTGCCTTTTCAATGTCACATAGGGATAAAAGAAAATGAGATTCACTGTTATTTATATATTCAATACCAAAAGCTAAGCACAGGAAGCTTCATTTTTATATATACATATGCATATATACACACACACACACACACACACACACACACACACAGTTCAGTACTTGTAAGTGTTGAAATAAAGGCTGCTGATATCAACTGAGTCTTTCTGTCCAACACTCCTAATATTTGAAGTCTTTGTTTAACATGCATATAAGTGCATAAGTCAGATAAATACTTTTTTTTTTTTAACATACAGTATGCTGGCATAGCCTGTTTTCCTTTTTCAGGTATTACATGGCTTGCATGCTCTTTTCTCCAGGCATCTGTTGCTGACGACTGAGAATTAACCRAGTGTGAATTCTGTCCCTGTGTCGCCCAGTTGCAGGAATCTTTTCCAATTGAAAGCTTTTTTATTTACCTCCGCTCAGAATTTTTTTTCTAGCCAATAAAATATTTTTGTTGTTGTGCTAAGATGTGAGACTTACAGAATTGTTTGAAAATGTTTTTGGTAGCTGTTTCATGTGATTTTATCTGTGGTGGCCTGTGCACTAATCAAGTCTGACCCGTTGGCTGTGTAGTTCTTGGTGCGGATGCACCACATTCTGCTTGCAACTGCCTGAAGAGTGTCTTAGCTGTTCCCAAAGCGAAGTGCCTCCCCTCCAGAAGCTCAGACATGAATGGCATGTGTAGCATCTGCACAGGCAGATGTGGATGATGCTGGGTCATGCCAGTAGAGGTGTTGTAAAAGTCTGCTGAAATAAATTCTGTTTTTTTCCCCATAACAGATGTGGTTGCTTTCCTCTGCTTTTCAAAAAGAGTTAGTTAGAGCTCTTAAATCTTAGTAATTTATGGGCAGCTTGCCTTGCCACTTATATTGCTCCTTAGTGTAAAGCTATGATCATGCACAGCTTTATCAGTGAGATAAAGGTCTGAGTACTTTGTACTGAGGTCTTTAAAAATGCACTACATATGTGTTATCATGTGTCCCATCAAGTAAACCATTTTCAACTTCTGCTTAAAATTCCTTTGTTTTAGGTGTTGGAGCTCTGTTTACTCAGAGTAGCTAGATTTTAGTAAGGACATCAGTTTAAGTTTAAAAAAGACTAAAATAGACAAAGCATCTGCATTTAGAAGACAAGAGGATAGAGTAAAATTTATATTTACTGAAGCAAACGAGCAAAAGTAGCAAACTAATCTCTAATAGAGCGTCTTCCTCCATGCAGTTTGACACCTCACTGCTCCAGTATGTTCCTTCACTCCCTGATCCCTTCTGGATCCAGGATGTGCTGTTTCTTACTTTGTTTAAATAATGGAGAGAGATGCAGCCCTGGGCTGCAGGTACTGTTAGACATATTTGAGCAGTGATCGCACCAGGAAGAAGTATCCGTATAAGGATGTAGCAGAGCGTGTCTGTTACAAGCAGAACCTACGAACACAAAATAAAAAAACAAATGAGTCAGCAGCATGATATATTACTGAGATAAGCTGTTGATATGCCATCTCTTCAAGTACTTGTCTTTGAGGCAGTTTTATTAGGATGGTTGATTTAGATGGGAGATGTCTTTGGTCATTCAACAGTTGGATTCTGAGGCACATTGCCACTGCAGTTCTTCTGTCAGGTGCATTTCTTGAAGTGTATCTAGTGTTTTTGTAGGCACTGTGCAGAAGCTATTTCACATGTTCCATAAAATTGACCTGTTCAGCCTGGAGAGGAGAAGACTGAGGGGGGGACCTGATCAGTGTCTATAAATACCTCAAGGGAGGGAGTGAGGAGGAGGGGGCCAGACTCTTTTCAGTGGTGGCCAGCGATAGGACTAGAGGAAAYGGCCACAAACTGAGGCACSAAAAGCTCCACAGGAACTTGAGAAAACACTTCTTGACAGTGAGGGTGACAGAGGCCTGGAACAGGCTGCCCAGAGAGGCTGTGGAGTCTCCTTCTCTGGAGATCTTTAAAACCCGCTTGGACGTAGCCCTGTGCCACGAGCTCTGGGTAACCCTGTGTATGCAAGGAGGGTTGGACTAGATGATCTCTAGAGGTCCCTTCCAACCTTAACCATTCTATGATTCTGTGATCTGTGAAAATGCAGAAGTAAYTGATAAACTGGAAAATATTTTTGCCTAGTTTTATCACAAACAAGGAGAAGGACTTTGAAAGGTTTGGAATGAAAGAGGCAGGTAGGCCCAGAAGACCGTGTTTTCCATCTTCTTTTTTCATAATAAGTTTGAATATATATTCAACATATATTTGTTTTTAGTAGTGACTCAACTGCTCACMAAAATTTGAGCCCCTTTGGGCTGGGTTTACCTACAGATGACAGACAATGATAATCTTCATGGCAGATAGTGGCAAATGGGCAGAACAGATGAAAACTGCTAGGTAAATACAGAGGATAACATAGCAGAGTTAATGGCTGTGTAAAAGAAAAAAAAAAGCAAAAATCCCAGCTCTATCTTTGCCTTGCTCTTAAGGCTTTCTCTTAAGGCTTGAGGATGGTCATCTTCAGTCTGCCCATCTACTCTAAGACTTTTGAATAGTTGTTTTTGATTTCCCCCTATTTCTGCACTTACAGAAGACAACCTTCAACCCTAGGCTTATGTTCAAATCCTGAAGTTTAGCTCTTGCAATCTAAATCAGACCTGCCCGGGGTGTGTGAGAGGTCAGTGCTCTTGGAGACTGCAGTGGAAACTTTTTGGAGAGAGTAGGGGAGAGCTGGAACAATGTCAGWTTGTGCTGGGAAAAGCTGCTCCATGTGGGATGTCTTCAAGGAGCAATTACAAAAATAACACTTGCTGTCAGCCGATAGAGCAGAGCAGTGAGTGGATAATAAATACAAAAATCTGCTTTTTGTTCCAGCATCTCAAGATGTAAAGCTTTTCTATTAGTACTTTGCATGGAGAACAGTAATTTAAAACAGCCTTTCTTCCAAACAGCTCAGAGGCCCTGATGATACCATAGCTACATTTTAAATTTTAATRTTGGTAAGTCAGAAGTCTCTTTTTAAAAAAAGATAAAGTTTTGTATTTTTACAAGCACAGAAAACCTTCTGAAGGGTGTGCACACATACAGATCTTCCTTGCCATCTTTCATGGCTGTATGATAGGAAAGATGGTGTGATTCTTGTACAGAACATATGGTTTAAGACTATCTGTTGAAATTCCAATGCATTTGAAGGCATTGTTCCAGGACTGATTTAGAATTAACAAGAGTAGAGACATTATAGCTTTCCTTACGTCTGTTGTTTCTGTATGTTGTTTGAAATGACCTTTTTATTGTTTTTTTCTGTTGGAAAGTGACCTGTGAATCTGTTCCATATGAGCTGTTACACCTTGCAGAAATTTTAATTCCATTTTAGCCTTTTCGACATTATATTCTTCTCTCACAAATCATGGAATGCATCTCTCAGACTAATGTTTAGAATCCTGAGGTCAGGGTTGGCAAGCAAAAGCAGTAACCTGCCACCATGAAAAATTATTCCCAACATGTTCTTCATTAAGCTTTTGTTCCATATTCAGCTATCACTGAAGGATTGTAGTTTGTTGCGGAAGAATCTAAAAAAAAATAGTTTTGCAATGAAAACTGATTGTCAATAGTACTGTCTTAAAATCTCTTGCAGGATCAAAACGTGCACTTTGTTTTCTTTTGTGTGTTTAGTGGTGCATGAATAGAAAATATCAGCACTTTTTTGCTAGCCTGCTGAAAACTGCATAACCTAAACTGACAATAGGGAAGGATAGAAAGATGTTGTTTTAAAATCTCAGTTGAGTGAAAGCAGAATTGACGTTTTCCTCTGTCTTTCAGGAGGTATTTCTGTATACCTGAGTTCTAAAGTGCTCTTTGGTTTACTAGCTAGAGAGTCCAGTTTCAGCTTGAAAAATATCATGTGGCATTCATTTACAATGCCTTTAATTCAGGTGGATCTTAAAGACTGTTAATAGTATATTGCACAAACTGCTTTAGCTGCAGCAAAGCATATCACTAAATGTAATCTGCCCATCAGGAGATTGGCCCTGCAGAGGGTAAATCCGGCAAATAAAAAAAAAATGCAGTGTTCAGTTTAAGCTGCTGTGGGAATTTAAGCAGGCAGCATGTTCTGAAGAATTAATTTTAAATAAAGGCTAATGGTTAAAGGTTCTGTTGCCAGACAGCGGTTTCTCCAGGTGGTAGCTCTAAACAGGGCCCTGATTTTGGTGGTAAGAATTGCTCTCTGCATGGGATCTTGAGTATCTCTCCTTCAACTATACAATGAATGTAGTTGGAATAAATGCTTGTGCCTACAATTAATCGAAGTGAACTCTTCCAATTAATTGTGTAATAAATTTGGCTACTCTTTCAGCTTGCATCTGTTGCTCCAGGCCATTAGCAAGAAATTGGAATTTTGTTTGATCAATTTTAATTGCAAAAGTAACTTGGAAGAGATTGTGAGTAAAAGTATTTTCATCTTGTTATGACCAAAGAGCAAAATTACAAAAAGACAGTTTCACAATGATTATTTGTAAAGAGCAATGCATGGGTTCAGTGGCCTTAGACAAGAAAATATACATATGAAATCAACTCTTAGTTACTTTTCAAAAGGTAATAATGTGATATCAGATAAAAGATTATAGCATTGCAATTCCCTGCRTTACACAGTTGCTCCGTGTTCTCTTCTCTAGCAGATGGAGAGAGAAGACATAGCTGATGCTAATGCCAGTGTTTTATGCCCACAGGCATGTGGTGGCAGGGCAGGAAAGAAAGATTTTTTTCCAGAGGAGAAAAATCTGTCCAGCCTTTGCTGAGAGAACTGTAGTCCCAAGTAAGAGAAGTTGTGTCTCACAGCTTAGTTTTGAAATGGCCACAGTCTAGGTGGCAGCAGCAAGGTTTGCCTCTGAAAATGACTGTAGCTGTTTGTAAAAGAGAAGAAAATGATGCAATGAGGCTACCTCATCGAYTGAGCAATTTGCAGAATCAAGTAGATACTATGCCTTGCCCTGACATCAGAACTTATATTTTTCTTACTTTACTCTTTCTCCCCCCAAAAAGAGAAACCAGTGCCATGTGCCTAGCTGAATTTTTGTCGATAGAAATGTGTCCCCTTCCTCAGTAGCACCCAAACTCTGAGTAGACCAGCAAGACTGAGAATGTGCGTTGGTGTTGGCGCATGTGTATCCGAAAGGCCACGAGTCAAAAAGCCATATCACATGCAAACGTACTCTAAGAGACAATTGCTGTCCTGGGGAGTGAGCAGAGGAGAAGGTATTTTAAATATTTTGCAGTTTGTCCCAGATATTTTAAATATTTTGCATGCTCCCAGACGTAGAGAGATGGTCCAGTCTTTGGTACCAAGTGCCAGAACCCTACCTAGCGTCCTGACAAACTGCCCGTGGGATTATCTCTATGTATATGTGGAAGAAAGAGGATGGCAAATTCCATGGGTTAATTGAAGCTTTACGTACTCTTTTCATTGAGTAGCAAGAGAAAAGGCAGCTACTTGGTCTGTCTTGTAATCAGGGAATTTAAGCTGTGCATCCCAGAAACTAACGGGAAGAGGAGGAAGCCAACACTCATGCAGTCAAAGCAGCAGCCATATCCAAAGAAGAAAACACTTGGAGACATTTTTTTTTGATTATTTAAAAAAATACCATTCCGACAATTGTTTTCAATAAATCACGTTCTACCATAGTGTATGTAAAATATTATAAAAAATAAAAAATTTTCATTTGTGTTGTTTGTTTACTGCATCAAGTGCCAATTATTTCCTTCGTGCTGTAGGTGGGGAGTACAGGCACTTGTCCTGCTGGCAGGGTTTTCCGGACAGCGGAACTTAGCCATGAAGAACGAACACCACTCTAGTGTCGTTCAGCACACAGGTCATAAAAACTCAGCAGTTGGGAGGCCTTGCTAATCCTTGTGTACTTTTAGAAAAACAATTTGAGGCTCCCCTCTGCATCTGAGGGCAGCGTAGTTTCATTCTAACCTGAAAGGATGACTGAAATTTGTTTCTGAGCATCTTGCAGCTCCAGRCATGGGAGGATTAGCATCTGTGTTTCAGGCCTGCTGATAGGTTTTGTTTATTTAGCTGTTGTCTCTGTGTGTGAATCTGGAATGATTTCCTTTACAGAGGAGGTGGTGGAGGTCTAATTGAAGATGTATAGGATAGGATGGGGGAAACTAAGCTTCTCCACTGAGAAAGCCTGAAGGTTTCTTAGCTGAAACATTCTCCCACGTTACTTTTTCACAATGAAAACCTAAAGTAGCATGTTGGGATATTTCTTGTGTTATATTTATATTTTAATGACAGTAACTGTTATAAGGGCTATTGCTACAAGGTCCCTATATAATAGTGACTACGATTTTTCTAGGGCTGTCAGAGCTTGTATGATGGAAGCATTTTATATGGAATTGCGTACTTACAGAAATCATTTTGCCTGCTACTAAAATTCAACCAGTTGTGATATGAAACCACATAATGTGTTTTAGACTAGCAATGTCACACAGCAATACTTCTGAAAAGGGTAATAAATAACTACTTGCCTGTGATATGGGGGGCATATTATCAGACTATGATGTCCTGAATTGAACCACATACACTTAATAGAGATCTTCAAGTACGAACCTTTTGCAATTTTAAAGATATTTTTTTCCTTTGCTTGTTTACTTAGTACTGCTTATATTCCCCGTAGGAGTGAAATGCATTTTTACCAAAAATGCTCTTTTCTCTTAGATTACAGAAGTTTGTGGAGCCAAACGTGTGGGTTGTTTTGGTCCTGCTCAGTTTTATATTGCTTTGAAGTTAATTGCGGCAGCACAGTCGGGGCTTCCAGTGCGGATTGAGAGCATTAAGAATGGTAAGTAGCAAATTTTGCTTGCAAAGCTCTGCACTTGTTTCTTCCTTTTTTTTAAAGCTTTTTAGCCGTCTGTTGTGGTAAAGTTTTCTTCTAACTTGTGCATGAAGCAAAACTGTGTTTTGGGGAATGGAGAAGAGCCAGTAGGTAATGTTACATTCTCTGAGACAATTACAGTGAATTACATGTATGGCAAAGCTGACATTATATCTCCCTCCTATAAAAAGCATTACCAGAAAGGAGGTGAAATGGGCTGCACAGTGCTATGGATCCATTTCTTTGTCCCTTCAACCTCTGATCTTAGTATCTGTCCAGAGCAGGGACTGATGGCCGCTTCAGGACTGAAGTAATGTTTTGGGAAGCTCAGAGGTCTTTCTCTGCTGGGCAGCTTGTAACCCTGGCCTGCTTCAGAAGATAATCCTTCTGAAATAAACAGGCTGTGGTAATAAGATCATAACAATTTTCATTGGTATGTATGAAAAAACATTACATGTGGCTTAAAATGTGTGCTTTCTTTTTCTCTCTCACAAAGAACTGGCACTAATATTGAATGTGCCATTCTGATGGAGAAAAATACTTCTCAGGAGAGCTTATCAATATCTAGTAATGAACAAAGAAAGAGGCTCCCTTCAGGTTGTTCTCTTGGTAGAAGTCAGTGGCAGGAGCCAGATGCTTTTGCCTCAGTGATGCTCAGCCATGCTTGGGTTTCATAACTGATGGCTTTCCAGTCATGAATCAGCCTTAACAGGTTTGAGCCCTTAGCTTCCATGTCACAGACACGTGTTTGAAGCATTGCACAAGGACATGCTCTGGGCCACAGTGTTTGCCACCTTCCTGATGAAACCCATAGAGCAAAGGACCATGAGTTGAGAGAGAAGGTAGGAAGGAGAGGACCTGTCCATCAAACTACCCCTGATAGTCAGGGATTGTTTGGCAGATCACCCCTAGCGGGTGCATTCAGGTATGTTTTGAGGAACAGATTCCCAGGGCTGCCCCTAGCCAGCTGAAAGTTGGGCTTAGGCACATGCAGACCTGCCTTGGTTCAGCTCCTTGCCCAAGCTCTTGCTCTTGCAGAGCTCCCTGCGAAACAGAGGTGATCCAATGTGGGTACCACAGGAGGTTAGTAGCTATCAGGAGAACTTCAACTGGGAGTAAAACAGGCAGCCTAGATTTGTTGGCCATGGTTTTCCTTACAGAGAACTTGTTTTGTCTCTCTCTCGCATTGGGTTTCTTTTTAGGGGTGCCATTGTTAATTTGAGAAGAAAAAAGGCCTCTAGAAATCCAAATTAAGTGAGATTTACTGGCTATGTTTTTTAAGTGCAACATCTGCAATTGGAGTGAATGGGGTACTCCCAGTTCTTGTATTGATATCCTGCTTATTGGCTGTTACTGAAGTGCTTCCCGTGCTAATTACATTTTCTCTTGAAATATATTAGCRCTTTTAGAGTGGGATGAGTAACACGTAGCAGCCTCAAATTGATTTCTTTATCTTGCCATTAGCAGCTGTAGGTGTAGATGATTACAGAGGTGATGCAGGGCTTTACTTGATTTTGGAGCCTATGTTCTGTTAATTTTAGTTGTATTGATCTTACAGGGTAACTGTGCATCAAAATAAAGATTTCTAAATAATTGGATGTTTTCTCAAAATGTGAATTGCCTTGAAGATGCATTTGCTTAGAAGTATTATTCTATTTCGCTCTGCAGAACAGAGGTAAAATAGGTTCTTTTGACACCATAGACTCATCAGGCCTCGAAGTGATCTCTTAACCCTAGCATTTTTAATTTGTTCCTTTTATGATGGCTCTGCTGAGAATACTGTGATCCTCACCCAAGGAATTCATTAGGTCCACAGCTTCTGTGGAAAACCATTCTTTTCATTTTAGACATTTCCAAGGCAGGAAATGAGTTTGACACTTGCTTTAATAGCGCACACAAGGCTTATTTCTTTCTATTTGCATTGAGAAAAGATATATAAAACTAGTGAATACAGCTTTGCATAGCATTCACATTTTTTCACTGAGACATAAAATAATCACAAGAGTTCCATAGTTACAAATATTATAAAATATAAATAGTACTTTTTTTTCCATTGGTTTTGCAATATGATACTACTTCAAAGACTTCTAATATGCCATAGACTCAATTGAATTTTTCTTTCTTTTAATGAAGAGTTGCCTCTGCCACGGTTTATGGCGATGAAAAATGACAGTGAAATACGTTATGGGAATCCAACAGAACCCCATGGAGTTAAATTTCAGGTTCCACATGCAACTTTGGAAAAAAATTCCTACAAAAGAACAGATGAAGGGGACAAACAGGTAACTGGCCTGTCTCCCTCAGGCCAATATATCATTATGCATACTSCTTTTGGGTCTAGCTCTGTAAATGACTACACGCACATGGGCTTGTTCAGCTTTGCAGTGCTATATGTGAGATGAACTCCCTGCTTGCAAATATCACCCATCAGGACTCTGTGCTTATTTTGATGATCTATCCATCAGTCTTATCCCCGAAAGCAATTTCTTTATACGAACTTGTATAAAATTATTAGCCTTGTGATATTCTATAGAAGTTCTTTCAATACTGTCCTGCTTATTTTTAGTACTGTTTCTTGGAGAAGGCAGGGGAAGTGGAGCAAATAAGAGATCTGCATGTTAAAGCAGGGAGAGAAACAGGAAAGCAAATAATTTCTCATGTTAAGTGTGATCTTTAGTTGTTACAGAACTACTCAGTTGGAAGAGAGCTGTTGAAAGGAGGAAAAGACTGTTATGAGTCACTATTTGGGGTGGAATAGGGCTACAACATTTTTTCCCTTCTAGTCTCTCCCAGACATAACAGCAGAGTAGCCTAGAAGAAATCTGTTTTTCTTTTGCTGTCAGTGAGGCCTCTTGCTAGTTTCTGCTGTCCTGAATTGCCAATTTAATAATGCTGTCAAAATGAGATTTATGTTACATGTATTTAGCAGGGTTGAGAATGCTTATTCAAATACAAGGGACTTGACAGAGCAAGCATTATTTACATATTTTTTTTTCCTAAGCCTGACACCTTCTCCTCTGGTAGTGTATCAGGTCACATTGTAAATGCCTTGTGGCAGGCACTTTATCCTTCTCTCTGTGTGCGTTYGTGACACTGCATCAGCGTGAGTAGCAGCGTTCCCGGCCTGAGGTTAACCAGGAGTAATGAGCTGGTGACAAAACATGCAAAGGAAAGAGCAGGACGAGGAATAGCACATACATCTATCTGTCTGCATGTACCGATGCTGAAGCAGAAGGCTGCCATCAAACCTCCACTCTTTCTAGGTTGTCTTTGTGGCGGTGTTTTCCTTTCATACAGGCCATTGTTTGGGGATCACATCATCCTCAAACAATCTCTGTAAGCCAGTGGAAAGAGGACACTCTAGGATAGATACCCAGTTACACCTGGAAATCCACAGAGTGCTTAAACTACCAAGTCAGAAGTTTTTGTTTGTTTGTTTGTATTTGACTGGCTTTAATATGGAAAATGCTCTTTCAAACAAAGAATGTATTCACTTCACTATGATATGTAAATTGAAAGATAGCCACTAACATTAAGCCTTTGACAAAATACTTCAGGTGTATTTGGAAGTAAAATGTCTTAAGTTGCGAACTGTAATACTTTATTACAGCCTTGCTGTGCTTCACTTTTAGAAGAAGGCTTAATACCAAAGCCTGTCTTTACCTTCTTGCTATTTTTTTTTGAATGAGAATTTTCATGAAAATAAAGGGCTTAGGGAGCTGCTGTATTTTAGTGTTCTTTGTCCATCAGGCTGTATGTGTTTGGATTGTCATGCAAGATTACTGGGTCATTTTATTGTCATCTCAAAATTCCATTTTCTGTTGATTGTTTTTGAAATAGGAACCCAAGTCTCCTCCAATGTCACCAATCTGTTCACCTCCTGCTTCTCCRTCTAGTTATCAGAGAACACACCTAAGTTATGGATATGGTAAATCAAGAAATGGGCTGGAGCAGCAGCACGGAGGTAGGATATAAACTGAGATGCACACATTGTGTTCAATTCTTTCTTCTTCTAAGCTTCTGAAGTTCAAATGCAACTAACAATCAGGATAATGATTTCAAGTTTCAATTAGACTTGGATTTTGGAGAATGATCCAATCATCTAATTCTGTTTTGCATAAAAGCTTTTTTTTTTTCTGTTTATTCAATCTTTTCTTCCTATTTGGTAGATTATGTAGATGTGCATGTTACTGCTCACAGATAAATGACAGTACCTAATTTTTGACAACTGTGCACAGTACATTCCAATGATAGAAAGTTTGTGACCATCCCTAGAGTGCATGACGCTTCTTGTTTAGTTAGAGGAGGAGAAAAGCCCAGTTCTGATCTCAGTAACTGCTCTGCTACTTTTCAAATTTCCTGCAAACAAAGGTTTTCTGTTTATTGTAAAGGATAATAATCTCTCTGGTTACATAAAAAAAGTAATAATAGGGCATGAATATAAATACAGGCCCATGATGTAACCTAGACAAAATAAACAGAGATAAAGCCCTACAAACATATTTTGTCCTTGATCTTCTTTCCCTTAAAGTTGTCAGCAAAACCCTCTAACTTTAGTAAGAGGATAGCATATATCTTAGGAGTACAAAAGCTTATAGTGAACTTTTGGGGCTAGAAGCGAGATTTTAGCAAGAGCTTAGACTTCCTGTTGCTGGTAAGGTACCTTTCCTCTCATAATTGCAAAATCTGATGACAAATGTGGTGATGATATTGGACATCAGATATTGGACTGTTCTGTCAAAGAAAGGCAAGAAGACTGCTATGACTTAGTTTGTAATGAGTGAAAGTGTAGTATGTTAGTCCTTTACCAGCTGTCAAATGAGCTRTTTATTCACAAATGAGTGAATAAACAGAGCAATGAAACATTTTGAAGCTAATTACAGTCATGATAAAAACACGTTTGAACACAATCAAATGGCCTTCCAGATAAATAAAAATCATGTTAGTACTGATTTATATCCACTGACTTGTTGATTAGGTAAGCCTAACTCAGACGCAGGGTATTTTCTCACCTTACCTTCAGCATAAATAGTTAAAACAGCATTTAACTAGTTAAAACAGCATTGCTTGACTTCTGATATAAGCAACAATGCTGGGATTATCTTAATCTCAGCATTGAGATTAATGCAATCTTAATGCAATTTTAATACACCAAGAGCAGAGGTTCTGCTCAAATGAATGGCACATGCTGCAGATACAGACCACTGTTCCCGATAACCTGCCATATCTTAGTGCGTTGTTCTTCAGGGTGTAATACCTGTAGAGTGCGGTACTGTTTTCTGGACTTTTTTCCATGCTGTGCCAGGGTTACAGCTTTTTTGGGTGTAGGGCCGTGGGATATTTTTTTGTTAATGTCAGCACAGTTCCTCATGGAATCAGAGGTTATGCAAAGCTAACAGAGTCAGGAGGATCCAGCCTAATTAGAGTGTCAGATTCTTCTAAAATTAATTATTTAACATCTTAAATTTTTAAGCAGATAATGTCCTTCCCCTGCAGAACTCTATGCTTATTTCCCAGGAAATGATATGGATTAAATTAAGATCATAGAATTTTTCAACCCAATGCTAGGTATCTTTCAYGAGAAATGTTTCGGTCAAATGCATGCTGATGTTCCGAACAGAAGCAATGGGGTAAAATATTACTACCTATGTAATATCAGGTGGTAGACTAGGCGACTTAATGGGTCCTTCTGGTTTTAAAGTTAACCTTCTGGTCTTTTTGCAGATCACTCAAAAGGGTAGGTCTGAAAAAAACTTTATTTGTGTATATATATGTAGAGATAGCTGCACAAAATTGACATTTTTAGCCCACTTTATACTGAAAGCATAATTTTGGAATTGGACAATGTGTCTTAAGGACACTTTAAAAGTCAAACCTCTGTACTGCAACCATGACTATGTATTAATGGATTTTATGTTTTTTCTTGATAGTTTTTGAACTTTGTCTTGATAGTAAATACATAACCATTTGGCCTTGGGCTTGCATTTCCTCTTTAAATATTTCTGTATATTTCACAACTTCCTTCCTGCCTTTTTTTTTTTTTTTTCTCTGAAATTAAAACTTAGTTGTACAGGACTTAAAAATAGATACCAATACAGGATAAGATCACACAGAAGGTAATGGGATTATGGCTATAGTTTTAAAGAACTTTCTGAGCTTAATACATTTTTAAGCTTTCTTGTTATCCCTTTTTATCAAGAGTCTCTTAAATTGCATCTGTCTAAGGCAGACTAAGTTTTTAGTGTTACATTTTAATGTAACCCCACCAGCAGAAGTTTACTGCTCTGTGAGAGAATTTGCAAGTGAGTTGTCTTTGTGCTTGTGTACTTGGCATRTTTTTAAAACATTGTTCTTAAATAGGCATTGTGTCATTCCTTACTATATTTGCTGCAGCAGAATGCAAGTGACTTGACTTARCTAAAGAAGAAGTGACTGCGTTTCTTCACTAACTTTACTTAAGATGATGAGATATGCTAAGCATTTTATTTTGCTTTTTGATTGGAATTCAGGGAGGGGGGAAGAAGAGTGTATGGAAGACTAATGATTGATAACATTGTCAAAAGAAGCTTGTCTGCAGCTCAGTTTAACTATTTCTTATTATTTGCAACATTGTCTTCTGTTATGTGAGGCTAGAAATACATAAAATTTATAAACATATAAGTAGGCTATATAGATTTCAACAGTATGAGCAGTGATCTATGTCATCTAGTAAAAGGATGGTATCAGTAATGTCTAAAGAAGAATGATGTAGGTTGGAAGACGAGCATGTAGCCGGGATGATAATGCAGAAGACAAAATAGGTTTTGTTATGATGACATTACATCACTAACTGATAGTTGAGCTTGTAATATTTAGTTGTTGCTTTAGCCTAGTAGAACCTTATTTATTATCCTTTTATTTGTTTTATTGAAAATGTCTGCAGCACCTTATGAAGTCAGACATTCTACTCACCAGCAAGAGGGACCAGCGTCAGGGAATTATGGAGCCAAATCTACACGTGCATGTTCAACTCTTAACCGGGTAATAAATTCCATATAATTCCATATATTTTTCTTTAATAATGGTGCTAAAAAAGCCATAGAGGAATTAAAAGGGAAAAAAAAAAAAGCAAAAGAATTCTTACTTCCCCAAAATATGTCTTCTCGTATGTGTTCTCATTGATAGTTTTAGATGAGAATCTGAAGGATTTTTTTTTTTAAGTTTGAGAAAAAAGCAAAGCTGAAGGAAGGAAGTATGTAATTAAAATGGTGAAGCTCAGTAAAACAAAAAGTACAGGCAAATGGTATAGAAAAATTAGACTTGGAATGTTCAACTCAAAATGAGAGACTATTGAAAGCACATTATACCTTGCTCTGCCTCTTCTGATCTGCTTTTAGTTTGATTCAGTTTTAACTTCCAAGACAGACATGCTGAAATGCAGTTTATTTCTCCCAAGCACATAGCTTTTTTGGGGGGATATAGTAATACTTTATTACTTTTGGAAATACTAGGTGTCTAAAAGTATATGCATCTTATCCCTAGCATATCTAACAGAAAGAGTTTCAGGGAATGCCAGATTATGTTCGGGAGATACAAGCAACTGCCTTTTCAAATGACTAAATCAAAAAAACCCCAAAAGTCCCAATAGTTTGCTATACCTCTTTTCCCTTTCTATAGGTTTTATGGGCAGTGATTTCATTTCTAAAGGTTGCACTTCTCAGTATAAGGAAATTCTCCTTTCTCTTTCCTTCTTCATTAAAAACAGATATCTTGAAATGGGACCAAAAAATCTGGCCATTCCTACAGACACAGCCAGTAATGGCATAGCTGATGGTACCAAAGGACAGATGTGGGGGGTGTTTGTAATTGCAGCTGCCAGTACAGCAGGGGCCTTCAGGTGGCTAAGGTGCCCTGAGGTCCTCTAGGGCAGGCAGTCGTCTCTGTGTCTTGGGCCAATGAAGACTTGAGACGGGGCACGAGGTTCTTAAGTGCTCTAATTGCTTTTTCAGAGTCTAATTTTAGTGAAAAAAATACCAAACTCCAAAGGCTTTCTAAGAAAAAAAAAATATGTACTTCAAGAAAATCAGAATAGTAATAAAAAAGCCATACTCTTTTGAGTTATTATAAGGAAGATTTTTTTGCACTGCCATTTACCGGGATACCTGGGCTTGTACCAGCCATTTTCTTGCAAATTGTCCCCTGTGGTTAACAGTGGTTAATGTTCTTCAGAATAGGTAATTTTGAGGGAATATGTGGAGATCAGATCAGCTGAGGACATTTTTTGGTACTGACTTCTCTAATAACATGAAAGGCAAGACAACATGCTAGTGATTAAAAGTCTGATGTCATTAGTGGTTTGTGCCGATAATCTCTCTTCCGGGGGCAACAGTGATGGGGAATATTAGGATGCAGAAACAACCAGGCTGATTAACATAGCTATATGCTATCTCTGATGTTTATTTTCTTATAGCTCAAAATTTCTTTTTTCTTCAGTCTCATTTCACTGTTTTGAGGGTAATATCTTGTCATATAATTGCCAGTTCTGTTCACATTATGGGATTATGCAAAAGCACTATAGAAAGACTAAAGAAAATAGCTATGTAGTCACTGTAGTAAAACCCTTTGAAATGAAAATTTCTAGAGTTCCCATATAGAAAAATGAGCATCTTTCCTAATTGTTTTGAATTATTTATATTACACTAAACATTTATTTTTAAATAAAATTAGGGAGAGGTTTTCCTAAATAAATAAGATCCAGGGATTCAGTGCCTTTCTGCTAGTGCTCAGCTTCCTATACCCATAATGAAATGTCACCTGGGCTTCAGGAAAAGATCTTCAGATAAATGAGAACAAAATGAAATTGGGTGCATGCGTGCGCTGCTTTGAAATGAAATTTAATTTACAGCTTTATGATGTTGCTCATTTCAGGGATCTTTTGATGTATTTCAAAACCAATGTTTTGTGTTCGATTCTTGACACAGATGTCAGAGAAACTCTTCAAAGTCGTTTGGAGCATGGTTATTGTTTGCTCCTGCCCTCCTCCTTTATCCTCCTATTTGTCAATGGGCCAAAAACATTTTAAATATTAACTTGTAGCAGTGTGCACACTGACTACACTCACAGCCCTCTTTGGGATACTATGCAAATCACCCCTAACCAAGACTACTTAAGAGGGGGAAAAAAAAAAAATCAAAAGATCCTTCTCCTCCTGAATGTTTTGTTTCTCGAAGCAGAGGTTTTACAAAAACTGGGGCAAGGGACGAAAAGCCAAGGGGGCCCCGGGCATCACAGGTGTCCCCCTGGCTTGGTGCAATGGGAGCCACCCTGACCCTTGCTGCCAGGCATCATGTTAGAAACGTGCCATGAGTGGAGTGGGGGGAACGGGGCTTCGTGAGCTGCCCCATGCCCTGCTGGCCTTGCGGTCCCCACGTGCCAGCGGCTCTCCCTTCAGTCTCTTTCAGTGGAGCGGGAGGCGCCGGACAGCAGTGCCCATTACGCYGATGACCCGTGGAGAATAACAGAGGAGCAGCGAGACTACTACGTGAACCAGTTCCTCTCCCTGCAGCCCGACCTGAACGCCTTCATTTCAGGTGATGTTTGCGCTATGGCCTGTGTGTTGAGCAGAGAGACAAGGCTGAGAGACTCCAAGTGCTGCATATGTATTTTTAATTTTCTTTAGAGTATGCTTAGGGAAAGAATTGTGTGTGTTTTATTTAAATAAGGCAAACCACTAAAACACCAAATAGAACTGTGGGCATTATGTTTGCTTTTCTTTTTTTTTTTTTTTTCTCCCTAAATATTTATGCTAATTCTTTCAGAAGTGGTTCTGTTCTGCTGACTGTGTGAAAAGCCAAGTGCATCACATCTGCTTTGCAGACAAAATGTCTTTCTTCCCTTTTCCTTCAGTCCTTGGTAGTTCACCTGAGAATCTGATAAGTTTCTTGTTCTTTTCCCCTTCTCCTCTGTGCATCCTCCTAAGAAGTCCAAATGTTGCTATCTAGTGCACATTTTCATCTCATTACCTCCATGCATTTATGCAGATGTAACTAATTGGGATCAAAAAAGAAAGCATTGACAGTGACGCAGATCACGTTCCTTCTCTTGCCTAAGCTGCCTGCAGAGCTAAAGGAAAAAAACACGAAAACCTGTGATTTGTCATTAAAACAAAGTGGTTCCAGTGCAGCATTTTAAATCTGTTAAGGAGGAAAGCACCCTTGCTGCTCAGACACGGTGCAGCACTCTGAGTCATCATGTCGGGAAAATATTTGCATCTAAGAGGGAAGTATTGCTGTTCAATAAAAATGGAAATAAACTCTGTCAYTCTGAGGAACAGTATTTGTGCATCACACCTGCCGAGTGTTGAAAGGAAAAAAGTTTAGGCTTTCCAGCACAAAAGTGGCAGCATGGATGTAGTGAAAGCTAAGCACCAGTTAACTGCTTTGTGTGGCCAAGCCTGAGTGTCTGTGGCTCTGAGGGATTGAGACCCTGGTCTGTAGGTGGTTAATGGCAAATCTTGGAGAGCACACACCTGGTAAAAATATTCTAACAGCATATCAAGATTGCATTTTTGCTGTGAACAGGCAGATCAGACTGCTTGTGAGAGGAATCAATTGCAGGTACTGACAGTCTGTCTGGCAAGGAAGAAGTCACAGGCTTTAAGCTGACGCAGCTCTACTAAGCCCTGCTATGTTACTGCTCTTCAGCACCATCTGGGTTTCAAGAAGTTCTGATCCAGCCAAAGGTTTAAATAAATTACTTGATGCTGGCAGAAATTAATGCTTTGCCCTTTTCTTTTTTTCTTTTTTTTTCCCCTCGGTTATGTCTTTTCCATATGGTTTGCCCAAGAGAGAAGAGAAAATGATGGTTCAGTAATGTTATTTTTCTGCACATGCATGCATGTATGTAGCTTTGTGTGTTCATACATACATGCATTTTCATGTGCACATGTAGCCTCTCAAGGAGCTAGGCATTTTGCTTTATGGTGAGCAAGATTCTCAGGCAGTTCCTGCACATCAAGAGATACCCTTCATAAATGGTAACTTGTAATTTCTACAACATCCTGAGGCAATTTAAACTGTTAAAATCCTTGCTGTATGGTGATATAGATGCTAGAAGTTTGTCTGCGTTTATGAAGTGATTTAACAAATCTGTGAGAGAAAATGCATTAAAAGTTACTAAATATTTAAATGTAGTGTCTGGCTTGAGGAATTCATCAGTCACACTGGCTGGGAGGTTTTGAGGATATTGTGGAGCTATGTAATGGCATGACTTTGTCATGGTCCTGTCCTCTTCTGTAGGCATTCAAGGTCTAGCAATGAGGTGAGAGGCTGGATGGATCTTGGTTGTGCTTGTGAATCTCCTCTTCTCCTCTGTTTTTCTTTTGTTACYCCTCGCCATGGCAAGGGAAGTGGCAATCTAGGACCCACCAACACTACACTGCTACACACACAGAAAGACCTATGCATGAAGCAGAGCCTGTAGTGTCCAGATTCTCATTATTGATGATATGCTAATTCTGCTGGGTGAGGATCACAGGGTTGCAGCATGTTTTCCTTTSTTTATTTTTCCCTTATGGAGGGATGGAGAAATGAGGTCAACAGCCTCTGCCTGGCTTTCCCTATCCCTTACTCCCTGAGTGACAAATGGTCCAACAGCTCTGTTAGCATGGGGTTAACCAGAGCATCTGCTGAGCACAAAGGAACTGGCTGCTTCTAGTGCAGCAGCCGTGGCCAAATGCAAGTGAGGGGAGACTCAATTTTCAGCAGTTGATAAGGCACGGTTTCCCAACAGGTTCTGTGGCAAAGAATTTCTTCACAAAATCAAAGCTTCCCATTCCAGAGCTTTCTCACATTTGGTAAGTACTGAAATAGCATTTGGGATGTGTATCTTGTCTTTCTCTCTCTCTTCCTTCCTTCTTTCCTTCTTTCCTTCTTTCCTTCTTTCCTTCTTTCCTTCTTTCCTTCTTTCCTTCTTTCCTTCTTTCCTTCTTTCCTTCTTTCCTTCNTTTCCTTCTTTCCTTCTTTCCTTCTTTCCTTCTTTCCTTCTTTCCTTCTTTCCTTCTTTCCTTCTTTCCTTCTTTCCTTCTTTCCTTCTTTCCTTTTTTTAAAAAGTATCTTTAATTCAGGAGTACTTGCTAAATTTTTAAAGCACCTTTAATTATAATTATCGCTCTTATCTCCAGAATCACTCTCTGGCCTGAGCAGCAGGGTGCCCATTGATCTTTCTGGCACGCTTGCTTTCTCTAGGCATGTTCGCCTGCTCAGGGAGACAGGGAGGATTTGAGCAGCGATATAATGAGAGCTGTTCTTATGTATGTTATAAGGAGGATCATTAGCTCTACAAACTGACGTTTTTGGTGAAATGTTGTAGAGGGGGAGCACATTTGGAAGGATTTAGATGCGCTGTTGGTTTTATGTTTCTGGCTGTGCTTTGTCAGATGARGCCTGATTAATAAGTTCAACTACATAATTCATCAGTGATTTCTTAACGAACCACGCTTACTTTTAATGAGCTTATTTAGTAGCATTCTTAGATGGAACTGTACATAATAAAATTTGACAAGGATGCTATTATATTTTCATAAACAACACAATGTCTTGTAGTTCAGTGCTGTCCCTATATGTAGATATGGAGAATAAGTGGATTTAAATGTTGATCAGAAATGCTGATAGAGTTTTATTTCTATTTCTACATATATAATTTTAAGAAGGTAGATATGAAGAAAACTTGCCASAGCCTAAACATCTGTTGGGGTCAAAGAATATGTCTGGAATCTTTTCAAAGTGCATTGTGAGTCATGAATATAAAGAACTGAAGAAATATTCAGTTGGGGGAAGTGAACATCAAAATTTAATTTAAAATTTATTTAAGAGAAATATGTTAACCCAATATAGAAAAAAAGCATATTTTGTTTACATTGTTGCACAAATTGTTCTCCGCATAAAATTTAAAGAAAAGCATAAAAATTCTGAGGTGATGCAGTTTTATCAGATTGTGTCTTGGTTAAACACATGGGGTGTTTCAGTCTGTAACTATGACCTCAACAGCTTGAAAAATACTCATTACTTTCGAAGTATAGGAAGTTACATATCTATGTGAATTGCTGCACTAATAGTAAATGAATACTTACTTTATGCAGAAATGTTGGGCTATAAAACTGAATTCTTGAATTTCTGAAATCCAGTTCCATTGTTCAAGAAGTATCCTAGAATTAAATGGAGAACAGCTTGAACAAGCAGTTTAACAATAATGTTTAAAGCTATAACAAACATTAATTTAGCTCCTTGATCTTTGCGGCCAGTCAACATGGCCTGTTAAAAGTTTGCTGAAGACTGTTTTTGTGTTTTTCTGCTTAAATCAATTTAAGATCCTGCATGAATTAGCCAAACTGGCTCAACCCACTGGAAAGTTAATTTCACCCTTGTAAMTACAGAATTTGTATTTCAACCAACAGTATATACTCTTGCATTGTATGATATGTTGTATAACAAAAAAAAGTGTACTTTATTAACAAAGAAAAACCCTAGAAAATTAGCTTGCTTCATTTCCCTAGGGCAAATGTATTAAAATACAAGTTCCCATATATTTGGCAATTGTCATAGTTAGAATCACACAAGAAAGGCTTGTCTTCTACTGAAATTAAAATGACTATTTTTGAAAGTTGCATTTCTGTGTCTTCTGCGATGGCACRCGTGTGCTGCCCTGGGGCTGTGCCTTGGGGAACATGTGACTGTCACGTCTGCAGGGAACTGAGCGACGTCGACTGCGATGGAGCGCTGACGCTCGCGGAGTTTTGTGCGGCTTTCCACCTTGTCGTGGCCAGGAAGAATGGATACCAGCTGCCGGAGACGCTGCCGGAGACGCTGCTCCCTGACTACCTGCAAGCAGGTGAGCTGTCCTCTTCCCGTGGCTGTCTCAGAAACACTACACGTGTGGAATGCAGATTTTTATTTCTAAGTTGCAGGCAAGGTAAAGGTCTGAACTGAGTAAACTGTGTCTCCCCTTGCTTTTTTTAAAATGTGAGAGTTTTAAATATGTTTACGAAGCTATTCCTGAAGAAAGAATGTGTAAAAGCATAAAATGACAATGCAAAATGTAGCMTTTACCTGCCTCGCAATGTGTGTTTCTTTGCTCTAGTGCACTTCTGGTGACATTATGGCTAAAGTGGAAGGTAGTTGCCTGTAGCAAAGATAATCTTGCATGGTGTACATGGCTTTTAACTCTTAGAGTGATTTTCACATTTTTATCTGTCTCTTGAAGATGTGTTGAAAATGATTCTGACCTGCTTTGCAACTTTCTATGCTAATTTATTTAGTTGGATGCAGATACAAGATCAGTCAAAGGTTGTCTCTTATTTTGTGACTCATTCTCTGTAATTGATTGGCTTATGTGATAAGTAATTTGTAGTAATGACAGGAGCTTGAACAATTTGCATTGAACCAGGATAAATTAATCCAAAATATAACATACCTCAGTACCAATGTGCAGTGAAAGACAAGCACTTTCATTTGTTCTCTTCAGTTACGTCTCTTGTAATTACACGTGAACACTGAAAGACATTCTGTTCCATTTTGAAAATGTGCATGACTTTGTAGGGCAAGGAGTGTTAATCATCAATGGTAATTACAGTGCTAAGGGATAATATTTAAGATCTAACAAAATCTCCATTAAATTTGATGGCACTGTATATATTAAGAGACAGGAGAAGAGCAAATCAAGCTGTAGTTRGGAAAATTAAATGTTCACACTGTATCAGATTACTGAAATAATTTCTATTGGAGACGAGTTCTCTATAATCCACTGTCTTCATATCCAAGAGGAGACGCTCCTGTAAAATGTACACCACCAAATCGTCCTCATTTTTAGCCGCTCTAATTATACCCCGCAGTCGTAATTACAACTACCCTTTTTCTCCCACAACTAGCACTTTGTTCAGTAGTCTCCCTCCTGTTCTCATCATAAATCAGACTGTAAGCTCCTCCATGCAGGTTCTTTTCTTCCTACATACTTATTCTTGTTGGTGCATTAAGCCTTTTGATAGAAAGTTGAAATGGAAATAAGTACTAAGAGTAAGAAGGAATCATAATATCAACAGATGGAAGAACATGGTAAGGGGTTGTTCCCTGGGAGCCCCCTTTTTTCCACAATTTATCCCTTTTAGCACTAGGACGTTTTCTTGATTACTGTTTTATGTGTTGCATGCAGTCAAGCATTTTGAGCTCGTCTGTGAAAGACTTTCAAGGGACTGCTTGCTGGGTCTGGCCACAGTTGTTGCTCAACCACTATGGTTAGTTCTAATGGTGTAAGGGTCTGAAAATATATCATGCTGAAAATGTATGATTGTGATGCCTAGTCGAGATTCATAAATCTGGATTTTGACAGACTTTTATTATAAAAAGCAGAACATCTCAAAAATTTCCAAGAATGATCCATAAAAAGAGAGAAATCCCAAATGAACCAACTTTTGAAATGAAAGGATCAGTAAGCAGATTTTTTTTTGTATAAGAAGTCTTGACCATTATTTGATTTATTTCTATGAAACCTAGGTTTTATTTAGCCAGTTAGGAGTATGATGAGGATTACAGAATATTGTTTTTCATTAGGTTGTTATATTAAGTTCTGAATGAGGCAGACTGTTCTGTAATTTGGCTCAAGTGAAATACCTGCTTCTGATGAAAGTGTTAAAGCTTCAAATAAAGTRCCTTGGAGCATAAGATAGAATTTATCTTGTTCTTATGGCCTACTCTGTAACTGCGAGTGAAGTATCAAATTTTTAGTCTGGCAGGGCTCCATTGAGAATTTGACACATCTTTTTTCTCTGAAAGTTTTCCTTGAAACAATTTTTAAAAATTTGAAATGCACTTTTTTTACCTTTACATAACCCGCTTTATTTTAAATTATGACAGCTTTCCAATAGCTTAATTTGTTCAGGTGAACCACATGCTAGCTAAAAACTAAATACTGGACTTGAGAACTAGCTATTTTACATTTCAGGGTAAGGAAGGAAAAAGGTAGTCCAACTGTTAAGATCGATTTGCCTCAGAGAAACAAATCCCAAAGTGATATCAGCTGAAGGACATGATCACATGAAATAGAACAGTGGTTTACTTTCAAAGATTAAAGATTTATTCTGTTTTCTTTTTTTTTTCCTACTGTCTGTCCTGTTTAACCAAAGAATACCAAAGATGATGCATATTGCAGCAACTGCTGTATTTAGTGTGTTTGTTTTTGCCAGCCTTCTGATTTAGTGTGTAGTGTAGATTCTGCGATATTTCCAGTTATTCAGGGTTCCAAGAATTGGGTTTGAAGGTTGAGCAATTGTTCTTCATGAAACAGCAAGATGTAAACTATAAAGTCAACTAAGCCATACCAGAATTCATGGAGGTAAATCGCAAATAACAATTAGTTGTTGTTTTGAAGTTAATGTCTGTTAAAAACCATATCTCTCAAATTTGGCAATTGCTTATCRAGTATTTACAAATATTTATCAATTATTACAATTGCTTAGAAGTTATGTACGTTGTGACTTTAATCACTCTTGCTCCAAAGCGCAAGTTAGAAGTTTTTTTTCATAATGTTTGTCACTCATGGCTTGCATATCAGTTTTAATAAAGAGACGAAATGAAATAAAAAATGAAATAATGATTGCACAGCATTTTGAAAACTGTGTGTTAGCCAAACACTTGGCATGTCTTTCTGCTTGTTCTTTTCTTTCCCTTCCAGCTTCTTTGAAGCCTATTCGTGACTGTGCGCTATTTGATTCCTATTCTGAGCCATTGCCAGGCAGTCAACAGACTCGGGACTTTAATCGGCTGGAGGTAAGAATGTGTAAGTAGGGGAGTTGTGTTTCCAAGCTCAGAGCAATGGACACACTTAGCAAGTAGTGTGATACGCATAGCAGTTGAACAGCGAGGCTTTAAGTGGACTGTTAATCTCTAAGTTAACCTGGAAGCCACCTCAGACCCCTCTYGCAGCAATTCTTTCAGTGCACTGCCGTGACTGACAGGTATTTTGCAGAAGATATTTCTGAGTAGCTGGGTTTACACTAGTCGTCTTGGGACTCCAGCCTGGAATGTTGTTGGAGTGTACTCAGAGGAATAAACCTTAACTGTTCACTTCCTGTTGAGCAGCACTCAGTCCTCCTGCCTTGACAACCAGCAATGAAGAAAAGTCACTGCTGCAGTAGGGACAGTGGGGCACAAGGGCAGTGCTTTAGGTAAAATCTTTGTGAATCTCAGTTGATCAAAATTCTTTAGTTTTCAGACATAGACTTGATTCTAGGTYGGCAGTCCTAGCCATCTAGCTGTTCCCTCCCTTCCAAGGCATGTTTCTTCTATTTACAACACTCCCATTTCAATACTTTCCACCCAATATTTTGTTGACACAAAAAATGTTTTGGCTGACCCTGCTTCTGTGTACTTTACTTATTTGGAGACTGGTACTACCTCAGGTTTTGTGTGTTGGATATGCATAGTTCTATATGATTCAGACCCCACTTTAATAACCGGTCTTTTAGTCTAAGAATTTAGCATGTAAGATGTAGGTAGTAATTGTAAGGAGCTTGGAAGGATGCTTTGAGGGAAGAACTGGGAATAAATCTTAGAGATACGTTGTAAACAAAATCACAATGGATATCAACCTTATAAAGACAAACCAACATAACTCAGCTAAGGAAAACAGTTATTAAATGCAGAAGCTTCAGAGATCTTGTAAATTAAATATGGCCACTGAGTTGTGCCTGGATATTGCAGCTCTGACTATATATGCTGTGAGATTTAAGGATTTAGCCTTTCAGATGGTGAATGGAGACTGATTATAAGAACAAGACTACAGTTCCGAATTGTTATGCCTTTGTAAAGTGGCATGGATTGCTGCTGAGATTGAAGGAGAAATTGCTTCTGATGCTATGTCCAAGTTAAAGAGTAAAGGAATGTCACACCAGCTCAGCTAGATGCCAGCAAGGCTTTTCTCCAGTTATTTGATCCCTCTCTCTTCTTCTGGGAATCTTCCAGGTCAGAATCCATCTCCCCTGTCCAATTCAGCACTGGGAAGCATGACCAGGCAGATTCTTCTAGGCTGCTACACCTAACAAAACGCAGTGTTACTTTCACTTTGGATAGCACTGCACTGTGCAGATAAATCCACTTTAATATCTCCATGCTTTAGAGTGTCTCTGTTTTTGTTATGATACTGGCTTTACAAATGCTTCCCTAGTTACAGAAAGTAGTCTTCTGTTGTTATGTGTTTGTGAGGAAATTTGCTCTTTAGTAGCACAGCCTTTGCACCTGTGAAAGTAGAGTATTTGTTTGTAAGTTTCAAAAGGCTCAAAAATCTTTCTCTCATTGTTATCTTGTGTTGCTTAATAATAATAGAAAAAATAATTTCAATAGTCTAATAAACTGATAATCTTATTAAGCATCTGACTTTAAGGATCATCTTACTTGTGCTCCTTGGATGTACATACAGAGCAAAGATAAATTGAAAAGGAGATGATGTCCTAAACAATTAAATTGAATGTTTCTTTGCTTTATAGGTGGCTTGTTCTTTTTTGTTTGATTGTTTTCTTTTATATTTTTTAAACTATTCAAACTATTATCATTTGCAGTGAAGCATGGTAATAATAAAATAGTTGCAGAAGACATGCAACACAAAATGAAAAAAGGCATGAAATTCCCCAGTTAATGTTTAATTTTTCATTGTATTAAGGAATTAAGCTTTCAAATCCCCCCTGCCTTATCTCCGCTCTCTCCTTAAAACTTTTTCACCATAACTACAAATAGATTACTGTGCTGCCTCTATAGTCAGATGTTCTCAGGGAAGCAGCTGAATGTTCTGCTATTCCATTTCTATTTTCTGCAAGGTAGCAGGACATTTTGTAAAATCAGTAATTTTATGGCTAAATTGAAAATGGGAAAGAATCTGTAGCATTGGCTGTGGGGAATTATTACTGGCTGGGAATAGATAGTGTTATCTAACTATATATATCACAATTGTCTGGATGTTTTTGCTCCCTTCCTTCTGTGCCTGGCATACAGGGCAGGACCATTATTGCAGAGTCTTGTTATTGTGGTCCTTTATCATCGAAGATTAATAGACTGTAAAATGTCTTCTCAAAACTGATTTGGGAAAATTTCAGAAGATCATGTGTGTTGTGATTGCTCAGCTATGGCCCTGCAGTACAATGGAGGCAGCTGTTGAATGATAAAGAACATAATGACAGGAGACAGGTCACCTGAATAGTAGGCGTTGATAAATTAAAAAATAACCAAACAAAAACAAACTAAAAAACAAATGAAAAGTCCCACAGGGATTGATCAACAATACTTTCAAGAATAATCAGATTTTTTTTTTTAACYGAATGGTTGTATTTGCCTATATTTGCCTCTTGTATTTGTCCTCTACTCTGCTATTGCTGCTCCTGTTGCTTATTATTATTATTATCATCATTATTATGGCAGCTTTCTCACTGACAGAAACTTTAAAGATCAGACACAAGATTTGTCATTTTATTTATAAAATGACTGGGGTTACTGTGAACTCCCTCAAAAAATGTTGTATTCACAACTTATTGGSATTTGTGAGATACTTTCTATTGATTCAAAAAATGCAGTGAATGAGGTTTGATGCTCTTTACTGATGAACCCAAAAGAGAAAGTACTGTGGCGTTTCATCTATCTACTCATTATCACAACACCATTGGCTTCTGGTTACTTTCCTCTTGAAACATATATCCCTAGCATCAGAACATGAATCTGAATTATAATATATATAATGTGTGCGTCTTCCTGCCAGTGTTTTTGTTCCTGTTTAACCAGTTTGGAACAGTCTGGGAAGGTCCATTGGATGCAGGGCTATTGATTCTCTTTGATGTAGCAACCTCTGTTGGTGAACCAGTGGATGACTTCTTTTGTTTTTGTTTTTGTTTTTGTTTTTGTTTTTGTTTTTGTTTTTGTTTTTGTTTTTGTTTTGTTTTCTTCTTTCTTTCTTGTAATTAATAAATAGAGAAAAAGGGCTAACTAGGGAAGTGTTTTGTTCCAACATTCTAAGAGCACCTAGGCTGTGTTTTTGCAATGTTGCTTCTTTAACAGATTACATAATCGCACATACAGCTTTATAAAGTAGAAGTCATAACCTCTTCCTCTGAACATGACCTTCTTTAGTTATTGACTTGAGATTTTTTTTTTCTAAGAAACAGTCCACAAAACCTGTGTTTCTGAATACATTTTAAACATCCAATCAATTGTAGCCTTTTCCAGGTCCCTGAAGAATTTAAAAAAAAAAAAAAAAAAGCATGTCTTTGTGTATAGAGAAGCCTGAGTTAGCTGGCGTTATTCGGATTATTCTGACTATAGATTCTATCATTTTTCATACAGATAGTAGTAGCAGAATTCCTTCTTGTTTGCTTCTTGGTGATCTAAGTAGCAGAATTTACAAGGACAGCAAATGCCTGTAATTCAAGTTACTGCTGAAATATAAAGAGATTTTAGGTGTAAGTCTGAGGCAAAGTTTGAATGGACATGCAGAAGACATGCCCGGGAAACAGTTTTTCCATCTCTATGGTTATGTATTGAAAGAGAAGAGTACATGGAGGATCAGTTATCTCAGCCAAAACACTTTAAATACAGAACTGTTCAATTTTGCAATGTGACTGAAGTGATCACCATGATGGAGAGCAATTTGTTACTCATGTAAAGAGACTATAGAATCTTCCTTAACCCTAGTACAGCTGTTATGCACACACACAAAAAAAGAAAGCATAAAATGACATTGCTCTGCTTTGAAAAATATCTCCTTGAATATAATCCCAAATCCCTTGTGATTCATGTAAAGTGCAGCTTTAACTTTCAGGTGTACCTTGAAAAGCAGAGTTATAGTTGCCTTTCTCAAAATCTTTGATTCCTATTCTCACAAAGCAAGTCTCGATACAGGAAAGACTATCACCCCATCATCTTTATTTCTGTTAGTCTGTATTACTTAATATTTGACTGTGGAAATATGTGTGTTTATGTCTGCTGTGCCAATCAGCATAATAAAYCAATCTTCTCTCCTTTAGAAGACATCAGCTGAAGAGGTACCTGATAACTCTGGCGTAATAAAAGATGCAAGCAAAGATGATAAACAAGGTATTCAAGTAAATATTTTTGTTGTTATTTTGTTAAGCGTGAAGTTTTGTTTGTTAGTTAGTAATCYATATGTTTGCCAACAGAATCAGTGATACGTTTAATTTCTCAGCTGGCTATGTGTTGCTATAGAAGACAAGAGAATTCACTGATAGCAGCTGAGTTGAGGAACAATATCTGAATGATATAAAATTTACTTTCTCAAATATATCCAGTTGTAAGACAACTAAGATTGCATTTCAGTATTTATGTCTTACCTGATAAAGGTATATGGATGCAAGAGATTTTATTCAAGTGGTAATTCATAAAATAGTGAATTACGATGCATTGAAATGAGCTAAAGTGCATTAAGAGTGTATTGCTATAAAGGTTATTAATAATGTATGTATCTCCTTGGTGAAAGGGGAATAAGCACAAGAATTGGGATTTCCTAAATTTAAGCCCAGCTGTWTCAGTGTTGTATGATATTTTCTGAGGCAAGTTGGTGAGGCTTCATTTGCCAAAAGGGGTCAATCTCTTGTGTGCCCTCACTTTCTGGTTTATCGTTTTCAGGTAGGTAAGTGTAGCTCACCCAGTGCTTGCCAGCTGCATATTTCATTGCTGCCTCTGTGAAGGCTCCATGTCTTTGAAATATGGGTCCTTGATTTTGGACATCCCCAAGTTCAGAGAATTTGGGATTATTTGGCAAATTGAGTGTAGTCCTTTCTACTTGAACTTGACTTTTTCACTCTGAAAAATAGTTTACTTCCAAAGGTATTTGCGAGTTCCAAGGGTGCTTGGTTACTGTTTCTTTCTTTCGTGAGTATGTATGGTGTTAGATATTTTTTTCTCAGATTTGATTTTTACATGTTCATATTTAAAGTAACTTTTTTTTCATTTTTTTATTTGTTCTTTTTTTTTTTTTACTAAGTCCTTAAAACAAGCATTGCTATCAAACCAATACCAAAGGAATTTCAGCACACGACTGTGAAAACAGGTAAGAAGAAAAATAGTCAATAGTTGACATTCCTTTAGAATTTCTATCAAATATTTTTATATTACATTAAACCTAAATTAATGTAACTTGACTTTTTAAGATCATGTTGCTCTAGTAATAATTTAGTACTGAAATGATCTTTTACCTCGTAATGACTACTACTTGCAAAATAAGGCTTAATTGGTAGTTAAAACTGTCAAAAGTTTTTTTGCTTTCTTGCTTTTATTTTTATCAGATTTGGTATTYTTCCTTTGTGAAAACTGAGCTTTCATATTTTACCTTAAAGGAGAAGAAAGGTAGATAGGCTTTTGGCGATAYGGATCTTATGGCACTAACACAAGCTTTTTATTCAGGATTGTTTCTCTTGTAAAACCACTGCTGATTTTTCTCTCTCCATCTTGAATATATTCTCCTTGTTCCCATCATACCAGAAAAGTATTTCTGGAATGGCATATTTAAAAGTTTCTTAGTTGCTCCAGAAAATTCCCTACTGTTCAATACAATTATCTCACGTCCCTTTCCTTCTTCTTTCTTAATCTCTTTCCTAGAGCAGCAAAAGTGTTTGCAAGCTCTCCTTGGCCCCACAGAACATCTAGACTTGTTTTCTTTTCCTTTTATTTAATAAATGTCTTTAGTAAYGAGGATATCCTTGATCAAGACAACTGACTCAAGTGTCTGTCCTAGCAATTTTGTCTTACAGCTCGGCTTATTCAAGGCCACTCAGCCTCATTTCCCAGTTCTGTTTTTTCCTGGCTTCTTCCCAAACACTCGACAGCTGCCAGACTTCCTATCTACAGCTCCTGTTCTTGAGCGATTGCTGCTTATCCTTCACGCATAGATCGCTTTTAAAGGGAAGAGTTGATGACAGGATTCCAGTTCTCTTCTTTTTCCCTGGTTTTATTGAGGAGATCCCTTGGAATGGAATTGTGATTTTGGTTCAGCAATTCCGTCTTTAGTACGCTTAGGAAAAGCTTGCTGCTTTAGCAGTGTTGCCATGTTTGTACGCCAAGGAAGACAGTGGCAACATTGCCCTGTTGTGATGACTACTGTCACTTTATGAACCTGGACATTAAGGATTTGAGCTGGTACCTTCTAGGTTGCGTGGTAAGAGCTATCTAATGTGCTAGTTACAACACAGTGATTCTTGTGGTTCTTTCAAAGTTGATACTCATTCTGAAAGGTCATTGTAATTCTTCACCTTCAGGATGCAAATTCAGTTGGGTTGAAGCAGGAGAAAATTAATATTTTAATTTTGATTATTTATTCAAGCAATTTATGTAAATTTTGGAAGGATGATACCTCTGTAGTTCATTAGAGGGAARTTTTCTTTGCTACCAGGAGACCTAGCAGTTGGAAGTCAGTTAAAATAAAAACCCTTTTATGTCAGAAATTCTGGCCCCTCTGGCCTCTCTGAGGACTCTGGACTTCAGAAAGCTRTATAGACTCCTAAGGCCTATTGTTGCCCTTATATTTTTTCAAGGATTAAAGTGGGATCACTGTGAACACTTAAATTCTACATCATTTCTGCTTAGGTCTTCAGTAAGAGGTAGGAGTTGAATCAGTTGAATCTTCAGCTTTTGCAGCAGGCAGGCACCAGCTGAGCATAACCCATTAGGCTACAGACAGAAGTTACTCAATCCATGTCTTTATGGATTAGTGTTAGAATGAAGCAGTATTAATTGGGGGGTGGCGAAGCTGCAGAGGTGTTGGGAGCAGTTAAACACCCRAGATAGGAACCCATGTGCTCTCCTGCAATATGAATGACTGAATAAGAGTTCATCGGCCTATATGAGTTAGTCTAGGCCAGGACATTCAGTTCGTCTTGCCATACTAGTTCAGGAACTATGTAAATTTTATATAATATATGTAATTAATTTTTGCAGTAGTTTYAGTAGTCTTTTTTTCAGTTTCTTTCAAGTTGGGTTTATGAATATCTAGTAATAGAAATATACAAAACTCATGAACTTAGTTTTATATCATTCTGACTATATTATGTATGCATGCAAACCTTCATCTCACACAGAAGATATGCAGAAAGCATGTCTTTCTGCACGTCTTTCTGCATTATGAGCACAGCAAAATTTCTGCCCATGCCATAAAGATGTTGCAATGGTATTTATTTTCATATTCAAATACTGAACTGTTTTATTGTACTTCATATCATTGTATTTTATTTCATAAAAAGGTTCCAGCTAGGGCTAAGTCTGGGTATTGTGGTATTGCAGCCTTGAGTTTCCTGTTTTGTCAGTGGCTGAAAGAAAAAAATCCTTGGAAGTAGAATTATATTGCTATTTTTTTGTTATTATTGGTCATTTCAGGATTCTCTSTTCCTTTTGTGCTTTGCTGTATACCTCAACCAGATGTCCTCAGAGAGCCGCAATGTCATTTTTACCTGTGGTTTTGTGAGGGAAGAAGTATGAACAGAATTACTYTCTCTGTAGAAGAAGGGAAATCTGAAGTTTCTTAAATATGGCTTAGCTTGGAGAGGATTATACTTCCTATTTCTAGATGGAATATATTTAATAATTGTGCAGGTAATTTAATAATCAGTAATTTCAGCATTGGAAAAATTGGGTCATATGGCTGTAGGGAAGCAGTTTCTAAAGTTATATTCTCTAGGAGTTTGACACAAAAAGAGGAGAATTATCACCACTGCGTATTTTAATAATAACTCCCTTAACTCCCTGTGCTCCTTTTCAGTGCTGGTAAGACTTTGTTATACAAAATTCTGTAATGACTGTGGGTCTGTCTGTTGATGACAATAATCCACTAGAAACTGGGTGGGTTTTTGTTGKTGKTGGTGGTGGTGGTTTTTTTGTATTGCTGCCCAGTATATTTGGGTTTATTCCATCCAGAGTACCAGCTAGCACTGTGCAGCCCTAAAAACAACATCTTCAATCAAGAAATAATGTGTAGCTGTATGTATGGTGCATGCTATCATTTTCCATGCATCTGAAGCTTCCTGTGCAGGGTCCATGCAGTGCTACAGTGCAAGGTATTAGAAAATCATCATTTGCCAGCTACTACCACAGGCAGCTCCTGCCCTGCATTTTGAAGGACTCTTAAGTAATCTAAGGTATTGCTGTGCTCATGATAAATGTCTGGCCTGGAAGTAAGCATGTCTCTTAAGGAAGCTAGAAACACTGAGATACATTTTATTTCCAGCCTACCTGCTTCCCTTATAGTTTTGTGTAACAGAATAATGGGAAATTATTCTGTTTCAATATTCCCATTTCAATATTCATTCTGTTTCAACAAGCAGAATAGCAGGAAAAGTGCAAGAATTCACTTTTTTTTATGTATTAGGATCATTTATGCTGCTGTAAAACCTTGAGAATATCTTTCAGTGAGTGGAAGTTTTGAGCAATCAAACAGATATATTTTATCAAGATCATTTTATGCTAGTAAAGAGAGTAACAGAAAAGGTATGAAAAGACTTTATAAACCAGGGAACAGCCCAAAGGAGGTAATTCAGCACTGTTGATTTCGTATCACATAAAACCTAGATGTGGCATAGCATTCAGGATTCATCCAGATGAAAAAAAAAAAAGGCAGATTTTTGCATGGATAGACATTTTTTGATAAATATACCATGAAAATATACCATGGTAAATATACCATGTAAAACTACCTTAAAATATCKTTCCTCCCTGGTGTCAATTGATGTCAATTAGGTGTACAAACACATTGTATGCATTTAAGTATAGGCACACTTATGATACTAGTTGAAGTATTTAGGAAGAACATGCTTCATGCTTTGGGATGCAGAACAACTGGTAGATATCTAGAGGAGGGATAAGGTGTGCTCTGGGAGACGTTTATGCTCTTTTTGTGTTCCATGGTGGCAGTATTTTGTCATAGCCACATCCTGGGCTGCTGGTCAGAGTTAAGAGATCTACTGCTGTTCCTGGTTTCTCATAACCAAATTAAAATGTAAAGTTATCTGCACTTGAGCTTTTGAATTCTTAGGACCGTAGAAACCAAGGGGAAGGAGAAGTGAAAATAATTAAATCCTCATTGTCTGTGTGGGAGTACACTCTCACATCTACATTTGCAAGAATAATTACYGATCCTGTGACTAAAGACATTTATTTAAAATATTGTATTTTAACAATTCTTTTTTTTTCCTTTCCTTTTTCAGTTGCTCAGGAATCTATTGCACTTAGAGCCCGGCCGAGATCCAGGTACTGCTTTAATTTCTCTTTCAGAAGACGTATCCCTCTGCTGTTAAAGATGAGGTCTAAGAACTGGTGTTGCAGTTTTTTATCGGTAGTGGTGCACTGGGAGTGCAGATAAGCTCAAAGACAGACTTATCCAGAGAGATCTGTAAGCTACAGACCCTTCTTTGATATTGCCTAGGGCTCTGCCTTCTCTGGGCATATGGTGCTGGGACATCTGCTTRTCTGCCCAGCCCCACTCCCTTGCCAGGGTAGTGGCACCACAACAGACACCACCGCTCTTTGTGGGGGACACTTTGAACACTTTCTGCTGTTGCAACCTGCATGGTGGTTGCATATGGAGGGAGACACTGCCCAGTCCTAGGGAAACAGCAGTAATAGCTCRACTCAGACACACAGGTGAGTGTACGTGTGCTTTCATTGTGCAGGGTATCCTTGCCTCTGGCAGACAGTATGCAGTATGATAGAAGGACTTAGGGGCCTTACACAGCTCCTCACTAAAAATGGCACCTCAATTTGGACACTTGGAAGACAGAAAAGTGAGATCTGTGYCAGAAAATACTGTGTACCAGTGGATTAACTAATGGCTTTGGCTGCTCATCATCCTGACATACCGATATATCATGCATTGCACCATAAAACTTTTTCTTTGATCTGGTCTGATGGCTTCATTTCATTTTCTTAGTTAATGAATGTATAATCAGGAGCTCCTAAGCTAGTCAAAGTCTGCTAATAAGAGCAAGTCAGCTATAGCATGATGAATTAAGTTGAAAATCCTCTATTCTTAGGACCTATATTCAGGAAGGCTGAACACCATGTGTGCCATTTTTATGATGCTATCCAAAGCTTTTACATTTTGTAACCTTTTGAAATCTTTTGCATGTTACTGAGTCATAAAATGAGTAATAAATACTTAAATGAGTTTGAAAAAAAATGCTATACTTTGATGCAGCAGTTCAGGCTAAAGATTTCTAGGCCCGTTCTTCAGCCCAGACTTTCTGGTTAGCTTGTACCTGTGTAAGACACAGAACTTCAAGGTTATAGAGCCCACTAAGCCTCCTATCTTGGAAGCTGAGGCTAAATTTTTACATCATAGCTGCTATCTCACCCTTCCTTTTTTTTTTTTTTTCTTTTTTCCCTCAAAAAAGAAGGATTAAGTTCTATAATTTTAATACCAGCACAATATATTCCATACATTATGGAAAGCAAAGCTACAAAACTAGGGTTTGGATCAGGTCTTAAATTATATGGTTATGGAATTCAAAACCCTACCAAGGCAAAAAGTCAACAGCAATAAAGATCATTGTGTTGCATTTAAATTGTCAGGCAGTTACAGCTTCACTCCTGTGTTTATTAAAGTTTACATCAGAAACATAGAATGAGCTTTGCCAAATGGCTGTCCTGCTGAGGAGCTGTGTTCTAACAACAGCCTGCTTGGCAAAAAGCTGAGCCGTTTCCCATTAGTGGGAGTTATTTCTGTTCTGCTTGAGTGTGTTTTTGGTCTTGGATGTCATGCATAATGTATTACAGTGAGTGTAACATCTCACATTGTCAGTGCTCATTTCAAACAAAGCTCTTGGACTTGCCGAAAAAATAGTAACTACAACAGCTGAAAAATATTGGGCACTTCAGCAAAATCAAAATTCTTAGCAAGTATAGTGCACTGGGATTAATGTGATATGAATTATCTGGAACAGCCTGTAACGGTGCAGAACAGACATGTATTTGACCAGTACTTGTCACGTTGCATCCATTCACGTTTTCTTGATTTTGTGGAATCTGCTGCTTTCTATGAAAAATTTACTCTGATAGTTACAGTATGATAAATTATAAAATGCATACATGCAAGAGGAAGATCAAAGTTATAAATTTATTAACATTGATCTCACAGATAGGAAAGACAAGCAAGAGAATCAGGGAATGTTAGGTTTTTTYCCTCAGGTTTACCCAAAATTAAATAAATAATTGATCAATGAATTAATTACCATGAATAAACAATGACCAACTGCTTCATTGACARCACATGAGAAGGGCCTGAAGATATAATGTTTAAAATAAACAAAAAAAAAAAAAAAARRRRMWMTCAGCTTCRGAAAGTATAACCCTTTCATTTCCTTGAGGACATAGTTCCTCCATTTGTTGCCAAATAGGTCTGCCTTGTTACAAAGGGGAGCTTTTAGTCAATGGGACAAGGAATTTCTACCAAATACTTGAGTTCTGCTCATTATATTTTTGGAAACTATTCAGTATATTTATCTAAAATTAATTTCTGAAATAAGAAGATTTTTGTTTGTTTGTTCCTGTTCCTGCTTAGGTCTTATTCCAGCACATCGATAGAAGATGCCATGAAAAAGGGAGAAGAGCCTCCTACTCCACCTCCAAGGCCACAGAAATCCCATTCCAGAGCTTCATCTTTGGATCTGAACAAAATATTTCAACAAAATGCACAAGGTAAAACTTGTTTTCCAAGATCAAGTAGATCAATGTTAAGTTCGTTTCTTCCAATTCTTTTGAGACCAGTTAAGTAGCTGCATATTTGGCAACTCAATTTGTTTGCACAAATGCTTTACAGTATGTGCGCAGGCTTGTCTTTACTCTCAACAGGACTAAGCTATGGAAGTGCAGAAGTTGCACTTTATTGTGTTACATCTGCATTGAAGGAGAAAAAACAATCTGTTGCTCTAGTAAAGGTGATCATAGTGTTTTCTATCATGATAATAAGTTAACATAGGCTATTCTGTCATCAGTTCATAACTAGTGTGTCTGTATAGACAATTCTACCCAACAGCTACAGTGCTTTGATATTTCTTACTATTTATTCTTTTTAAGTCCAGAATCAGAAAGAAAAGCTCTAATGTTTAAATTGGGSCAAGTGAAATTTGTAGCATACAAACATTTTTCATGTTAAGTCTTCCAGATTTGCAGGAGCAATTGAAACAAGAATGAAAAGAAAAGGTATTTTCTTTAGACATGAATTCTTTAGACACATTGAGGGGAGAGAAAGGAGATGTAGGTAATAGCTGGATGGAAATGAAAGGAAGACACTATTCAGTGCATAGTATTAGAGCATTGCTTCTGCATTGCGCAGTGAGCTGTGGAAAGAGGAGTTGTTTGCTCAGATTTAGCAGTGACCCGGCAGGGACAGAAGTGCGTTGTGCTTTGGTAGGGCGCTTGAAGCAGGCCAGAGTATTTCACAGCACACACCCAACCATCTGATTCTAGTGCTAGGTTAAACATGGGCATGTTTATGCTTCACAAGAAAGCCAGGATTTAGCTGTGTCAAGGAATGTTTTAACTGCGCTCTCTAGCGTGATTATTGGAATAGAAAAGAAAGCATTTCAGTTCTTCCTATATGGAACACTTTTTTGTGTAAACACCAGCCAGAATTCCGGAGTCCTGTTATGTGTGCTGAACCTTGAAACCCAACAGAAATAAATTGTGGGTTTTTTTTTTTTTTTTTTTTTTTTTTTTTTTTTTTTTTTTTTTTTTTTTTAGAAAAGCAATTCCTGATCTTTGTGATCTTTGACTGCGGTTCTGCTTAGGAATCTGGTGCCACTGCTTTTGGTTTCAGTATACCTTTAAAAAACATCCAAATGTGTATTTTCTAAAGCAGCAAATGGTCTCAGAATCCTAATGAAAAGTGTAAATGGGAGAAAGTAAAATTGGACTAAGTTTTTTTCTTGGAGCACACAAGAAAGGAGAATKTAAATTCTTAACCAGAAGGTACAGTTACGAATTCACAAGCTAGATGATATAGTGGCAACATACTGTTTACGTTTCTTGGGTATTGGGAAAATATAAYCTGACATAACTATCTAGCATTATGTGTTTCTAGCAGCAATTCAGTTTATTGCTTTCTATCTTAAAGTATTCTTGACTATATTTTTGTTTTATGTTTTCTCACTTCTCTCCTAATGTGCCTGGAATGAGTCATCCCTTCTAACAGTGCTGCATGGACGAGTTTCAATAYGGGAAACCAAGTTGTAGTATCAACCATTTTAAGAGGTTTCAGGCTGCATCTCATGTGATTGGAATAAACCCATTTCTGTAGATTAGTTTTTGTCCTACTAATTCTCATTCAAAATAATAAACTTTGCGAATTGAGTGGAAATGTGTTCCCATGCTTGTAAAGGAGTTCAGTTGTATTAAGATTTGAGTTATCGACTAATTGTGCTGATCTATAGATACCACTTCTTCACTGCTAAAGCCATCAATGGTTTGGAGGGTTTTTTTGTTTCTTTATTTTGAATTTAAAGGGCAGGAAAAGAAATACTTAATTACCCGTGTGTTATGTTTTGTCCTC
This sequence comes from Nothoprocta perdicaria, assembly GCF_003342845.1. NCBI lineage: Eukaryota > Metazoa > Chordata > Aves > Tinamiformes > Tinamidae > Nothoprocta > Nothoprocta perdicaria. The sequence continues at coordinate 84,863 of NW_020454228.1, forward strand.
TTTGCCACCTGTTCTTTGATGGCAAGTCTTTTCTTTTTTAATCTTTGCCTGACAAGTAAGTGTGGGGAATATTTGTGCTTTTTGGCTAGATTGTYCAGTAATGCACCAGCCGTGTAAATCATGTAAACAGTGTTTTTAATTGCTGACTTGGTACAAAACTGCACTTGAGGAAGATAATTTATTCATGCTTCACTAGGAATATGCACTTCTCTGAGATACTGTATTAATGTCCTGTATTAYCCAGGAAAACCACAAAAATCAAAGAGAACTTATTGAAAGGACCCACTTCGGAAATGAGCCGTAGAAACACTGAAATCCAAATCTGTGCCCTAGATACTTTTAAAATGTAATGAAATAATTAACTTTTCCAAATCTACTCTAGTTATTGAACTACTCTTAGATGGGTATTTTATAATGTACACAATTATATCATTGATCTCTAATTTTGTATATGGGAATGTATAAAAATTAAATATAAAGCCTTGATTCAAGAACACTCTTGAATTTTGGAAGACACTGTGGATGTGGTGATCTATAACGAGACATTCAAACATATGTTGAGCTGTATTCCTCAATGATAGCTTAGGAATAGATTCTCAAGGACCATGATGTGGCTGAGAAAAGCTATACTGTAGTGTGGCCATGTTCAACACTGAACAGAATCCAAGAAATGGAATAGTGGTATTAATGAATAGCAGCATCAGTGAAGTGCTGTGCCTGTTGCCCAAGTTGTCTTTCTTCTCCTGAAACTGTAGATGCCCATGCTTTTGGTGTAGTTAYGTAGGCTGCATGTTTTCTCAGGCATTGCACAGGCAAGTTGCTGCAGTGGAAGCTTCATTGGCTTCATGCAAAGTGTTTTCAAAACGCCCCTAATGCTAGAAGGGTTTTTACCACAGTATCAGTGTTTAAAAATGTTGGTAAATTCAACTGGGTGAAAATGATTGCATACCCATTCATCCTATGTAGCCATTGGGTTACCATCTGACAGAGAATTAGTACAGCTAGATTCTCTATGTATCTCTTTATGTTGTATATCATCTCTGGCATTTGGCCTGTGTCCATATTAAAAGATACTCGGCAGGGTTTTATGCTTTCCTGGAAAGACAACAGTAGGTTTGAAGTGCAAATAAAAATGTACTTTAAATACAGACATGAACTGATTTATATGTTTATGTATTCTATAGCCCACTGTCTAATTAGATACAAGCTAAGAGTTTTCGACAGTTGAGGAGGCTCCAAATTGCCCACTGGTCCCAGCCACCACATCGTCCACATCTGTTCTTTATAGCAGCAATAAACTGGGCTCTATCTGTGGTGACTCTGGGACTAGGGTGAGTCTCGGCCTCTTGCACTGGCCCAAAAGGGAGAGGCGAATCCCGTGGGTGGCCCCACAAACCTGGGACTAGAAAGGTGTGAGACACATGCGCTGCCCAGAGAGGCGTATGGGCAGGAGTTGGCAGAGCTTCTCTTTCTTTTGCCATTGTGGAAGTATGGAAATGTTACATATGCTTTTCTCTGGACATGGATAAATGTAAGTGGGAGCATGTTTACTGAGAGAAATACAGCTGTGCCAGGGATAGAGACTTTTCTGAAGACTTCTCCAAGCTTTAAGCATTTAAAAATAAATAAAAGGCATTAGGCAATTACTGTCTACAGACATTTTGTTCAAATAACATTTTCTGCTCATGAAAACTACTGAAGTATTTATTTCTGAGTGATGTTCTGGGCAATTATCTGTTTATAGTCACTGACAAGAGTCCAGGTCTGGTTAGAATGATACATGTGCTTCTGAAATACAATTAAATAGAGAGGGAGTAGGATACATTTTCTTTCCTACTTAATTTCTGAATTGCACGACTCCTTTTGATTTACAGTTCTGTAGTACAAAAGATACTTGTTTTGAAAAGAGAATTTGCTTTGATGAAACAATGTAGCTGTCATGAACAGCCTAGTTCCATGGTGCTATAGAAGCAGAATGAATGTATAATTCATCAAAGCATCCACATAACTATTTACAAATAAATTTTTGACTGAAAGTTTACAGTGCTCATTTGCTTTTGAAATTCATGTCCTGATAAGGCCATTCCTGCAGTAGAGGATACATGGAAATCAGGCACCATTTCATACAGGAGTATGTAAACAAATACCCAATTTAACTTGGATTAATTCCTCTGGGGGTGTTGGTTTCAGCCAAGTTACAAGCCAGTAACTTGAGGCTGATATTTTTTTCTGTCATTCAAAATGTGAGGTATTAAGTACCATCTTTACTTAGGAAGGGGCAACTAGCCTTTTGTCAGAAGTGTAGTGTTTTCTGTTATGGATGATGGTTTTCTAATTACAGTCAGCCCTGCAGCCTCTGCTTATCTCACTTGTGCCAGTCACAGCTGTCAAGGAGGAAAGTGTCTCATTTGCTTTCTCTGCTCCCCAAAAAGAAGCAAGGGAACATATATATTGGTAGACCTCTGCATTCTCCTAAATGATATAGATGTATCCTCCTGTCATTTCTGTACTTCATATATACATTTCCCACGTAACTTTAATTGGTATTTTGTCATAAGCTTAAGATAGTATTTTTGGCATAAGACTCAGTCAGTTGAAACTTCTTCATGCACCCTTCTGTTTTCATTAGTGCTAGAGGAAGGTGCTGAACAACACGTTTCATCCTCTTTTATTGTCTTTGAAGCTTGCGACTCTTGGATTCCCTTTTGGTATTTTATCAAATTGTAAAATCAGCACAACCTTTTCTTGAACTTACAAGCTTGGTGGGCTCTATCTGCTRAGTCTGGAGATTGGTGAGTAGTGAAAGCATACTGAGATGTCTTTGGTTTGTTATATTTGCCCAAATGCAAACAAATTTTATGCATTTCCAACCCTTATTTGTATTTTCTAGGAAACAGCTGTTTGTATGGCCATGCTATCTGCAATTCTTAGTGACTAAGTACATTTTTTTTAAGTAGGGTTTTGAGCAGAGGATTGTRTTGTTTGCTTTGCCATAAATAGAGATTTCCCAATTAACTTTTTGATTCAGCGTTGAAGTGACAGCAGGATCTGGAATAATAATGTCCTTCTTTATGCTGGATTTAATTGTTTAATTAAATTAATTATGACTTAATTTGTATGGCCGCTTCCTCTTATTTCCTATTTAGTCTTCTATTTGGTAAAATTCAGCTTCTTTCTTGGACAGCAGGGCTGCATTTTGCCTGTGCTGTAGTGCTGTGCTATGTTGCTTGTTACTGTGTTGTGTTTGTCAATCAGGTCAGAAGATTAAATTAGGAGGGTGATAGTATTTGGAGGACCCTTATTTTAGAATAACAACAACCAACAACAGTGTCAAATACCAGCTGTAAAACAGCAAAAAATATTTTGATAAGTATTTTTGCACAGTATACAAGAGTTTTAGTGTAGGGTCAGGCTAGCATCTCTGCTTGTCAGGGTATKTAGCAACATTTAAAAGTATATTTTAAAGGTAAACCAAAGCAAAAAGATCACATAATTAAGCTGCCATTCATACTGCTTTTCTCCAGCACGATGCCACTGCAGTGAAATTACTGTGAAATTTTCTTGGCAGAAATATTGWTTTTTTTTTAAAGGGGAGAATGACTTTTTTGTTCGGAGATTTTATAGCACTCCCAGCACAACCTGCTCCTGATCTGTAACTGGAGCTGCAGTTTCCCTCCAGTTATGTTCTCTACTTAAGCTCACTGAGCTGAGCTTATTCTGAATAAAATATGAATATCTTCTCTCTGATTTGAATGGAGGAATTTTATGCTCTTCAGCCTTTTAGATTTTTTTTATAAAAATATAGATATGTTTACCACCATGTAACTAGTTTCTTTGCCCAGCTGGACCAGAGTRAAATTAAGGTTGAATGGGCTGAAGAAAATGGTCAGGATGTAAATAGGTGARTGGTGGTTGCACGATTGGAATCTGAGTGGGTAGCTTATTTCTCTATTTTTAGACTTGAAAATTTTTATGTATGTCTCTGTATGCTGAGCACAGAGAGTACTTGTGTGCAGACTAGGGAAACCTTAGCAGCCTTTTATGTTTCTAAATGGAATTTCACTTAAAGGATTTTTCCTTTTCTAAGGAATGGTTTATCATCTGTTCCCATTCTATTACAGGTTGTTAAAGATGGGTAATACGATCACAAAATTTTAATTCAAAAAAAAATGAGTTTCTGCTTCAAGTTGTTAAGGCTAAAAGTTCTCAACTGGTCCTGCCAGTCTGACTGACCTTGGCTAACCTATTTTCATGGGTTCAAAATGACTTGCAGTATTCCATGAAAAAAGTTTCTCCATTTTCGAACAGACTACAGCCCAAGTGAGAAGTTTCCCAATGGAGAGTCTTCTCTTTCTGGTGTGAACTTGATGCAACTCTGCAAATTTAGATACCCTCAAAAGGACAAGTGTGACACCTTGGTAGGATTGAAGGGATGTTGGTAGCTCAGTGCTCTTCCCTGCCCTTGTGTGCATGTTCTGAATTAATCTCTACTGAAAAGAGTCAGAGCAGCTGCTGCCCACTGGGAGCCTCTGTCATTCTCACTGGGAAATTTGGCAGATCCTCAGCAGCAAGAGAAAACCCAGCAACACGGATCTGCCAGAGCTAGGTGGAGGGACTATGCCTCCCTGTGGGTGGAGAATGAAGCTAAATGTAAAATGAGATAGTACAAAACCATGAATAGCTTCCATTTGTGGGGGGGAAGGAGGGAGAAACGGTCTCCAAATAGAAACACACAGAAAACAATAACTAGAAAATGAAATAGTGTAAGATAATAAGAGGTAGGGAGCTAATAATGCAAAAATCATGGATACATAACACGAAACAGAAAATAGAGATTAGAAAAATCTGTTTTGCAGTAAAAGGATGCTAAATTGCATGGGWCATTAGAAAAGCAAGACATCACACAAACACTCAACTGTAATGGTATTTTGCTTGTTTGATTTGGAAGTATCCCATCAAATATGTAAGAAGACATTTGTATCCTAAATTAAGATATACACCTCGGAGTTCATGCTGCAGAAGTGATTAGCACATGAAATGTGTCTATAGCAAGACTTTGTCTGTAACAGCAAATATGCATATCAGTTGCAAAGAATTGTGAAGCTTTATTGCTGAGCAATTTAACCAAAGCTAACTGTGAGGAGAGAAAGAGTATTAGTCAACCTGCATGCTGTCTGCAATTCTGAGCTTACTGGTGCCACACTTGAACTTCCTGCAAACCTTATGACAAAACTACTTAAGAGTCTTAAGATCACTTTTTTCCTTGTTACTACCTTCTGAAGGTGAATTAGTGAGAATTAGTAAAACTGACTCTGGAAAACCTAGTATTTCACAAGCACCAGAATCCTTCATTGAATTTACATTCCTGGGTGTAGGTTTAATCTTTTTTTTTTGACTTACTGAATGTCAGTGACAATTAATAAATAGATCTGGAATACAATTATTGCACACCTTACTAAAGCTGCAGTCAGGAAGGTAAATAAATGAAGGGCTGCGGTGAGGGTTTGCTATGATATGATATGATGTGATATGATATGATATATGATATGATATGACATGACATGACAGTATGCCTATTTTGGTGAACAAAAAGGAGGTTTTATAAGACAGAGATAAACAAGAACTGTATTTCGAGTTTAGACACAAGGCTTTCTGTGAAAGCACAGGATACTTTCTTCCGTGATCTGCTTTTTGGCAACRGAAGCAGGAAAAGTAACTCAACCCTCCAGACTAGTCCCTAAGAGGAAGGGCAAAGATCTGGACTTCTCAAATCTCCTACAACACTGAAGCAGATGGTGAGAACCCTTACTCCTTAAGTATACTCTTAATATTCATTTTGTTGGCTTATTTTTATGGAACTGTTTTCAGTACTGGAAATCCTATGCTTTCTGATAGATTAAAGTTAATTGGTTGTTCTTCTATTAAACCTTACTTGAAGATACTTCTTCTGTTAAACCTTATTTGAATATAGATGGCAAAGTCCAAATGGGCTCCACTCAATTGCAGAAGAGGAATAGAAAATGGAAAAGAAATGAAAGCTGAATTTAGATCCAGTTTAGATCCAACCAGATTAAGGAAAACTACCGAACTGAGTGCTCTGTTGATCATGGGGTGGGAGGTTTGTGTTCCTGAGACCCTCAGCTTTCAACTAAATGTAAGGGCCAGTTCAGAGTTTTGACATCAGGTGAGATCAGCCTCTTTTGACAGACAGTAATTACCACCATTTTGGGCCAGAAGGGAATGAAATGGCTCATGATTGAGGACAATCACCCTTCTTTTAGGATACTCATTATATATATGTTCTATCTCGGATGAGGAAAAAAAAAAGAGCACGATTTTTCATCCAAATAACATTAACTTGTCTGAGGTGACAACCCAGGTAAAAGGGACACATATAAAATCAAAAGGAAAGCTTCAAATAACTGAAACAAAATAAATACCTGACATGGGGAAGTTTTAAGAAATATATGCTGCTGATAAAATATTAATTAAATTAAAAAGATAACATGCATCCTGCAGTTGAGTGTTTTGAGAGATTTTTTCAGTAGTATAGGAAAAAGAGGATAAACCACTGTAATTTAATTGGAGAGGTGCAGCATGTTCGACTTGCATGTTGATCTAAAGTATCATGAAGGCCCCAGTTTATTCTTACCCAGATTTGGCATCCTGCCCTGTTGGAGTGTCCAGTAAGCTGAAGGAGTCCTTCCTATGGGTTAGACAGAACTCTGATGATTTTTGCTTTTTCTTTGGACTCGCCTTACTAGACCAAGTAAGTCAAATAAAGGAACGGCTCTTGGATGGTCACCATAATTAGTCTTTTCTACTACCATGACTAATGAAAGTGGAACAGACTTAGACTCTTAGTTGCTTTCAGTAAGTGATGTAGTATGCTTYCTAGTAGGAGAGCTAGAAGCAACTTAGCTAAGAGGTGAATGACCCGTTCTCAGAAAATAGAATTAAATCAAATGATTAAATCATGATATTTGTTGTTAAATGTTAATCTATCTCTATTTTGGAAAGCCTGGTGTTTTTTTTTAATTTGTTTTTTTTTCTTTTTAATCTAGTGTGCTGTCCTGTTAGTATTAACAGGCCTTTGCAATTACCAAAACAAGGCAGAAAAATCATCCTGGAAGCTTGCCATCCTGACAGACCAGCATAAAGTGTAAACATGCTAATTGAAGAGCCGTGATTTTTGTCCTGAAAGCCTTATCATGTTCTCTGTGGGAGTAACCAGTGCATGAAAAGGCTCTCATTTAGAGCTGCGCATGTGATACARGTCCGGAATGCACTGAAAAAGGCTGAAGCATATAACTTGTGTCATTAACTCTTTTTTTTTTTTTTAATTGGACCTTAGGAGGTAGGGGAAAAGTCTTTTTTTTAATAAGTTGTTATTGCTCCGCAAAAGTCTACTCACTCTTGCCGAGAAATTGTGCTAGCATAAGCATCATTTCTTTCCAACAACGGGATGTTCTGCAACGGCAAGAATTTTATGAATATTTCATGAGTAGCTTAAGTTAGAATTTGCAGGATTAAAAAAGAGAAAACTGGGTCAAATGCACATGGTATAAGCATCCAACTTTTTTAATACTAAATTCATTTATGTCATATTTTGAAACCTAAAGTCACAGTTTTCTTTTTYGCTTGACCATTTTACCAAACAATTACTATTTCCTTCTGAATGTTGTGGGGCARCTCCAGGAGTCCTGCTGGGCTTTGCAGTGCAGAGCTTAGGATCAACCTCAGTGCAGTTTGTCCAGCAAGACCGGTGCCTTTTGGAGTAAAAGACTATTCTGTTACTTCTGTAGGTACATTGCTGAATTTGAACAACTGGGGAGCAGGACAATAGGTGATGTTCTCCAGGGCAACTCTGAAGTTCAGGCCAATTCTCAGCGGATGACTTTGTTGCAGCAGTGCACCTCAGGCTCACTTTAAGCCACTAATGACAAAAATCGTAGATGCTGGAGGTGTACTGAGAAGGCCAAAGGCACCACCCAACCCAGTGCCTTSCCTGCAGTGCCGCTGGCCATAGATGCCCACATGCCCTGGCCTGCCCGTTCCCGGGATTTTGCCTTTCCGACCCTCTGCTCACCTGCAGCAGTGCACTTGGTGACATTCAAGATGTGTGGAGGCTTGGAGGTGATAGTACAGGCATAACGACTGGCGTGACGGGGCAGGGAAAATGCACGCAGACATTTCCACCGAGCTCTGAAGCACAGTGCCCACAAGGCTTCCTGCAGATAAACTTATCACTTAGAACATATGTGCYTGACTCCTAATAAGGTGTGCAGCTGATTGACCTACGGAGCTGTTGTGTTTGAGTTAGATTGYGTTTTCAAATATTGATATTAGCCATAATTGCCAAAGCCTCTGCCAATACTCAGATAAAGGAAATAATAATCTGAAGTGAGGGAGGAAAGTGAGGGTTTTATATTGTGCTGTCCRTTTCTAAGAGCTGGAGAATAATTTTATAAGCAGAACTAATTAAACACAGGAGAAAGGATCCTAATCACTTAATCTGTTTTTGTTTGTTTGTTTGTTTGTTTCTGGAATCCTTTTTATGCATGTAGGTATGATAGTGACTGATAGTGACTCCCTAGTTTAACTTAAGTTAGGTTTTAATTCCTGTACTCCCCCTTTGGTGCTGTGATGAGGGATTTTAGGCTTCATTTTGATTAGAGGTGGTGATACAAAAAAAAGGTATTATAAGCCTCTCTGCAGCTTGATATAGCCAGTACAACTGTTCTCAATATTTCCACCCACACATTTTCACTCTGATGTCACTGCTATCCTTAATGTCCTTTTATCCTTTTTTTCCCAAACCATATAGACGTTTTTAGTCTTGGTGTGTAAAATATGTAAATGRCTAAGCTGTAACTAAGCTCATAGTGGTCTTTGTGGCTTTTTAAAATATGCATGGGAATAAAAAGTGTATAARTGTAATTGCTTTCATAGCATTATTGTGGTAAAAAAGACATTTCTAAATTTAATATCACATTTTTTCCTTTGTGAATAATCAGCAGTGCAAGTAWGATGGGATTGTCTTGTGTCTCTCCCTGCGCAAGTGAGGATATGGAATTCAGCAGAGGCCTTGGGAAGAGTAACCCACCAAAGACTCCTATCAGTCCCATTTGATGTCTGTGCATTAGCTTCATCCTTCCCTTTGTAGCTGCTTTTGGAAGACTTCGTCTGTACTGTAGCTTTGTCCTGCAGTAGGTTCAGCCACTCTGTTTCTCAGTCTTCTTAAAATACATTAAACCAGTGTGGTTGTTACCCTATGTTTGCTGTCTCAAACTGAAAGTCTGGATTATATTATGCGGAAGGGGCCTAAACTGGCCATTAGGGATTGTCTTCTTTTATTTCTCCTTCTTCCTCTGAAATGTCCATGTTGAGTAATGACACTCAAACACACAAAATAAAGCAAAAGCAAACTGATTTATTTTTCACTCATTTAGACTTGCGTCTTTCTAATTCTATAGCAGGACTTTTGTTTTCTGGATTCCATTTGTCATGTCATATTTTGCTTGCAGTGAACTTTGATGTCTACATTAGATACTGAAGCATSTCTTTTTAAAAAGACTGTAATGTTAAACATTACAGACAAAGAATCAAGTCTCAAGGATAAGTAGACCTTGTTTCAGGGGCTCCTTACCTAGAAATAGATTGCTTTATTTACAGCTTTGTGRCTGACTGTGTTCTTTGCTTTCTGTGATAATGTGGATTTTTAAAGCAATTAAATTTGCTCTTTTTAGAGAATGGTAAGCATTGAAGGAAGCTCTTTCAAACAGGATTTGCTCAAAAATATCAGGTTTGGTTGCTTTTTAAAATGCTGAGTATTGTTTGGAAAAATATTTCTGGTTATGTGGTTATGTTTGTGAGTGATTATTTTTTTTTCTCTCACTGGTAAGCTGCAAGGTCAGGCTGGCTGCCCCCACCACCACCTGCACTGCCCCCTCGACCGTCTGTGACTCAGGTATGTACAAAATTTTGGCACTTTGCWGAGTATTGCTCCAGATTTATATTACTGTTGTGGTGGTTAAAACAAGTTAGCTTGGGCATCTTAGCTGCTCTCACTTCTGAGTTAATGCACATGTGTAGTTTACTCTGCAGGTCCATACCTGCCCTTTTCCATTGGTCTGTCTAGTCAGCATGTTGCAATGTCAAATTACTGACTAATTAATTCTCTTTGGAGTGGAGTCAGCGTACGCCTGCTAGGCCTAGGTAAGACTATAAATTAAAGGCCACTAGTCAGGCTAGTCTGCTGATAGAGTTTGATGCCTGCAAAGCATGGGCTTGATACCAGCTTTTTGTTTCTCAAGCTTCCAATGTGCACAGGGCATCTGGTAAGGGAACCATAGATGTAAGAGTTTATTTCCCCGATGGGTATGAAAAGTCACCCTGAAAGGAAGTGAATTCCATGCCAGTGGTGTTATTAAGTTTAAGTCAGTTGGTGACACACTATTTTTAGAGACCTCTAGAGATCATCTAGTCCAACTCCCCTGCTCCAGCAGGGACACCCAGAGCATGTGGCACAGGGTGGMACCAGGCAGGTTTTGAAGATCTCCAGAAAATATGTCTTGTTCTTTTTATGCTGTTGGCTCTGTTAAGTTGTACGCAGCGCTTCACTGCATATGTTATATTCTTAGGGTGGGATAAAAAAGGAGGACAAATCCACAGGGGAGCGAAMAGCACGTTGCGCACACAGCTTGGTGAGGCCCACTTTTTGGGCCTATCATCACTTGAGTTTTGAATCTGCTCTTACAGTCTAATGCTAACATCTCTGCCTGCCCAGTGTTTATGGTAGAATTGTTAAAAGGCTTGTTGCCATCCACATCTGCACAAAAAAAAAAAAAAAAAGTTTCATTTTTCCCCCAATCCTGCTGAGTGAGGATAGTTTTTTGCTTTGAGGCCTGGAGAGCTTTCAGGCAGAGCTTCCCTTGAGTCAGGATGGCATTCACACTGCTATTTTGTGTGCCCATCCAGTTTTTGCTTTTTCTGATCTCCTCAGAAGAGCAACATTTCCCTGTGGCCTTCCTCTGATCCCACACCTGCCTCCCATCCCTTCTGCCTCCTAGCAGCTCCTGACAAAACCTGCACTGGCCCTTCTGCCTCTGCTGGAATTGGTGCCAGCTGTCCCAGCAACCGTGACTCCCTCTACTGCAAGTCCTGTTACTCAGAGGAACAACAAATACGGCCAGTCCCCATTCTTAGGAAAAAGAGAGTTGTTTTCAAGCAAGATTTTGCTAATTGTTTGTTTTCTTGTCATATGATGGACTTTCATTTCTTCCCTAAGGTCACCAGTGAAATCACCAATGAGATTTTGATTTGTATATTCATACAGCAGTTTCCTTACCACATAACAAGTACTGAACCAATGCTTAGCCTATTCTGTGCCATGTAGAGTACAGGACCTTTCTAAAATTGTAAGATTCTTGTATGAAATTTTTGATACACTTCAATACAAATATCTGTTTTCTGAAAAGTACTGTCCAGTCAGTATTGAATATATAGGCATTGGTTTGCTTGCATGTATTACTTACATTTCCTCAATTTACTTCTGATGATTTTTACAGATACTTAAATAGCTCCCAAATTATTGTTGTTCTGACTTCTAACAAAAATGTATATAAAAGCATTTCTTGAAAACCATTTAAACTTTACCTCTATTACATTCTGCTCATTTTGCTTTCACATACTTCCTTCTGCRATATAGGTAATCAGAAACAGGGTTGGATATGTGATGGAGCATAATTCAGGTTAACTGACCTTGTGAATGGCAATTAAGGAGTAGTGAACATATGGATTACATTATTCCATTGGGGCCCTTGATTTAAAGAGCATGAAAAAATGGAGAGAGGGATCTGCTTTCAAAACAAAGGCAGGATCGGTAACTGAAGAAAAGCCATGATGCTGAAATGACACATTCAGCTTTTTCCTGTTTTAGGATTTCCCAAGCTCTTCTTAAATTTCTGTTTTAACTTCTTTTCAACAATGTTGTTAAAAATCCCTTTTATTACTTTAACATTTTACTGTATGCCCACAGTTAAGTACTGTGAATTACAAGTGTAGCCTGAAAATGAAGTGAGCCCATATATTTCAGGTGACTGTGCACCATATAAGTATGCTTGTGATGTGATTATTTTGGCTCGGCTGATGGAGAAGGAAAGAGAAATAAGTCTTCTGACGACTACAGTTTTCTGTGGGTAGCTGAGAAGCAGCTTGGGCCAGTGGACTCTAAAGAGTGAGATCAAAGGGCTCACTGGATGCAAAGAGCAAAGTGCATAGAAGTACCAAGGGATAGATATTACGTTTCAGTGTAGCAGAAGTCCTTCTGTGATCAAGATAATAGCAATATAGAAACAGCATCTTTACTGTAGTCCTTGGTTGCTGTTGTTTCTACTAACATTTGTTTCAATCTTAAGGAAAACATTATTTTTCCTGTCAAGCCATCCAAAGTAATCAAGCTCAACAAGTTACTGAAACATTGGTTATTCATAGTGCGCCAAACGTTTTTAGTTGTATCACAAACTCACTAAATTAGATCCGCATCCAAATCTCCCTCCATAATGCAGTTAGGTGAGTAACCRGGGAAAGGATTGGATCATTGAATAAATGTAGCATGAAGTGAAACATGGGGCTAATATAGTTGTGGCCTGAACTCTAGGTCTGCTCTTCTCTGTTTCATTGGGTAACTGAACCTGAGCCATAACTCAGTGGGTAAACAGGCTTATTTTGACAAGCACAGTTCTTGGGATCTCGTGGTGACTTATCCGCTCCATAGGAAGCCAACTGTGCTGGCTTCTTCAATCTGAATTCCTGCTGCCAGACCATGCCATTTTACATGGTTGGGAGGTAGACGTATTTACATATGCAAATGCATCTTAACCTCTCACAACAGATTTTAACGTTAATGGATGAACTTGGCATTATTTTCATGATTATTTTTAAAGAACTGTGGTAACACACTGTCCTCAGGATTTTTCTCTGCCCAAATTAATTTGTATTTAGGAATAATTATTGTGTATTTTCTTTCTTCTTCTGACCATAAGTATATAATATGCTGTAAAGTGTTGCACAAAGTTGGAATCTGATAATGGCTGGGACATTGGCAGTTACAGATTTTTCTTTTTCAAGCAAAAAAATGCCACAGATTTTTAGTGTGTTTGGCCCTGTGAATGATGTCATATAGAATGGACAATTTGTTGGTCTTTGAAATATATGCTCTGTATTATCTAAGCCTGTAGAGAGATGAATTCAGTGTCCCAAGTAATTTTTTTTTCTGGTCCTGTGTTACCAACATAATGATTAATGTAAGTCATCAAGGAAAAATGAAATCACTCTGTCTTCAATATTTTGTGCTACCACGAGGTTACATGGAATGTCTATGTAACTTATAGACAGTAGGAATCATGATAAGAAGGCAGCAGCATATATAGCTGATTTTCAGTGACAAAAAAATCATGCAGAAAAAAAAAAWTGGATGCACATGAATAACATTCCATTGAAGTTGAACTGGAACCAAACACGCGTGTGCACATCTCAAATAAGCCTCTGTTGTTTTTTTAAAATGGAAACCAACACAATACTTTATTGCTGTTGGCTTTTAAGCCCACAGTAGCCATTTACCACAGCTGCTTACTATGGGAGACTGAGTAGCATATTTATGTTAACAGAATCACAGATAAACACAGAAGAGCAGGATTTTATCTAGTGTCAGCTAGATAAAATGGCAGGACATTTGCACCGTCCTGCCATTAGATCAACCTTCACTTTTTAAATGCAACTATTTCAGTACTTTCTTGTCCAGTAATGATGATACATCCTCATCCTGCCTGTGCTATATAAGGGGATTGGAAAACAGTGGGACTGGGAGAAAACTTGCATATCTTGGCTGAAAAAAACCTTTCATTTCTTCTCCCAGAGTCTAAATTTTAAGCCTGTTGGTTTTGCAAATTAACACTAATTTTTATTTTGCAAATTAACACTAATTTATGTTGGAGTTTATTTCTAGAGAGTGCTTGGAAGGTAGTTTCCCCTTTGGTCTGTATTGGCAGTTTTGATTTCTCAGGTGCTAAGAAAGTTGCATATGGAGGCACAGTCTTCAAGTAAAACAGAATAGATAGGCATTTGTGGACTTTATACAGCTGAAGTTATCTTGAGTGTATTGCAATTCTGAAGATTAATATCTCACTATATTATATAAGCTCACAGATGGACTGACAGTTTAGTGACCATCATTAGCATTAAAAAATACTGATTCCAAGAAAYCCTGGAGCCTCTTGTGCCAAAAAGTCAGTGTTGTGAGGGATGAAGGGTGGGTCATACCTCCCAGCTGGAGGCACCTGGATTTGTTTGAAAGCTAAAATATTATTCTTTTTTAGCATATTGAATGTCCAGCACTCACAATGTTATTTGATACTTCCTAACTATTTGAAGCTTTGTGACCATTCATCATTAGAAATTGTGAGGGAAAGCTGGGACCCAGTTCAAGAAATTGTCTCCGTTAGCATGCCACCCTGCTCTCCTTGAAGTATGAGGTGCAMTCAGGTTGTATTGGGACTAGGGAACTAAACATGCCCACACTGATCTTGGCACTGAGGCCAAGGAGGGCAGAACAACTTGCATCCATGTGGCCCAAAAGCCTTCTCCTCCTGAGCCACAGGAGGATGGCCACAGGCAAAGTTTTGCCGTGGGAGCTGATCCCAGCCCATGTGCCAGCCCTCGCTTTGCCCAGGAATGTTTGGAGAGCTCTGGTTGCTCTGAGCCTAGGGCAAGGCCAGGGCTATCCTCACAACCTAGCGGTGGGGACAGTTACGTTCCAGTTCCCAAGAACACTGATCTCCTCAGAGCGGTTTGCTCCTGTAAACACAGAGCCTCCGCCTCAGTAGCTGAGAATTTGGCAGCCACTGGGGCCAGCAAAGCCGCAGAGACAGAGGTGCAGTGCCTGGGCAGGAGGAAACACCACTGCTTGTATAAAGACCTTTAGGCAAAACAGTGGATACCAGAATACCTTAATGGATAGGCCAAGCTCCTCTGGGTTGTCTGTCCCTTGTCATCCACTGTCAATTGCCCACAGACCTTTTAAGACCACAGAAATAGTCTGTTTTCTATAATGGTCTTTGAAAAAAGTTTTTGTAGATGAGGAGGGTGATTATTTCCATGTTTTAGTACTACTCACTCATCACTAAATTAGAAATCCTGACAAGGTTCCCTTGAGTGTTGAATTTTTCACGCTTTGTTGGCCAAAGCAACCCACACCTGCAGGTCCGTCAGATGGATATTGTGCTCTCTTTTTACAGGCATTTGGATAAAACTTGAGAGATACAGAGAATAGGATAGGGTTTGCTTATCTCTTTTACAGAGGTTGTTTTGAGAAAGTGTTTTGAGAAAGTGTTCATCCAGCTAAGGTGGTTTCTTATGTTGTAAAATTATGTGAGCAAATCYAAATGTTGGACATCTGGAGCTTTATGGGAAAGAACCTTTTTGTTGTAGAAATTACTTTTTTTTTTTCTTTTTTCATATTTTTGCTTTTGGTAGCCTTCTATTTATGTATATATGATGGCATTTTTCAAAACACCTTTTTTTTTTTATATTTTAAACCAAAGAAATACTTCCTTAGTTTGTGTTTACAATCACCGTGTAAGATAAGATGTTTTTTGATCAACTCTACTGTTCTGGCTGTAGATTAACATATATTGTATAATCAGTGTATTAGATGCTGAAGAACTCCGTAATAAAACTAGAAGTCTTCTATAGCATAAAAGATTTTGCCATCTGCCATTTTAATATAATACAAGTGGATTAGCCTCCTCTGTCATGAAAACTATTATTAAATCTACAATAGCCAGACAAAAGACATTACTGTTTAAGAAGTGACGGAAACTAGCAGAGATAGAATTGAATTTGTGGAGTAGCTGATGGATACCAGAAAATACTGTCTAAAGAGGTTTCTGGGAGGGTGGGAAAAGTGCAAACATCTTAATTAAATTATATTGTAGTAATTTTTGAATCTGGATATATTTTTAAAAAATCCAATGCCTGTATCTCTACTGAAATGCATATACCCCTTTCTAGCCTATGTTAATCTGGTTTGGTTGAAGTGAAGTACTGAAACAGATTGTTAATGCTATTGGGTGCTGTTCTTTCCTTCCAAATGGGCTAAACATTGCAGCAATTCATTTACATTTACTGCCTTTTTCCTAAACCTTATCACTAGCTCTTAGATAGCTAAGGGAAAGAAAGCTTATCAAAACTTCAGTGCTGCACAGTGCTGAGAAAGCAGTCAGCGCACTAAGACCCTGGCACCTTGTTGCATTTGCATCCCTATGGGATTTCTGTCTGTCTTATCATTTTTRGTTTCTCTAACAGGCAATAGAAAAGAATTGATGATTCAGTGTGGGATACAGTAGACTCACAAAAACTGGAATTGAGACATCTTGACTTCTTAGAAATTGCCATTAGACACAAAAATAGGAATGTTTAGAATGGAGAAAAATACCTCTTAAATGAACTTATGTAGAGCTGATAAAAGATTGCAGCAGGCACATCCTGAACAATAAGCCTATTTAGTATCCTATTTTTTCTTGTATATAAGCTCTTCTCAATACCTTTTTGCAAATCTAAGCAGTGGCACTGTAAGTAATGATTATGGACTATTTCAGTGAATGCACAGAGATAATTTAATTCCTGTGACTAGTGCCATTGACTACAATGGGACTATTTCCATGTGTAAAGTTACCATGGAGCATGTGTGGGCAAGACTGAATCCAGAATAAACACTTTACCTCTTGCAAAAATGCTCTTTTTGCAACAGAAATATGAAGACCTCCTGTAGTGCTCCATGAAGACCTACTGTAGTGCAAGATGAGTTAGGGCTTGTCTTGAAAAGTAAGCATGAAATCTATATATAAGCCCTCCCCCAGAAAAGAAATATAAGTGAAGAAGTAGTTGTAAAGTAAATCGTTATATTAGTCTTTCAAAAATTGGAGGCTTTCAAAGCACTTTGTGTATATCCTTTTAAGGTGCTATTAAGCATTGCTATATGGAGCAAGGAAATTATGAATGGCTGGTCTAGGATCATGCCATGAAATAAACGTTTGCAATCAGTACTTGCTCACCATGCCCTAACCATTAGGAACTGTCTGTCCTAATGCTCAGTACTGGCCATAGCCTACAGGTAGATCACTCCTCTGGCTATGGCCAKTCTCAGAAGTTTTGTTGACTGGTTTTATCTTCTGTCTGTCAGAGTCTGGAGGGTAGACTATTTCTAGTAAATCTGGGTATTTAGTGAAGGAAAAAAGAACACTTAGCTAGATTTAGCTAGATTTTTGTCTAGTGGAGCTCTTGAGTCTTTTTGTCTAGTGAAGCTCTTCAGTCTTTGAAACAGGACATGGTGTTGCTCTYTTCTTTATCTGTTTATTGTTCTTTTCAATATTAAGGTATTCTTGGACCTGGTCTGCAGACTGTCTTTTGGTCTTTTGTACTGCTCAGAATGTTCTGAAACCCACACCAGGTTTTCATTTCTCAACTAGTACAATTGGGGCAACCTTAGATGTGGATGCAGTGATTTACACTGTCCCATTGACCCAAATTAGACTCTTCCATAGTACCTTTATAGTACCTTTATACTATTATCCAAGTACTCCAATAGTACCTTTATACTATTATCTATTACTGATTCTTCCTGTGGAAGATGATACCATGTAAGCAGGATAAACATAATCAACAGGGTTAGATTTATCAACCAATATTAACTCTACTGTAACAGCAAGACATTTTCAAGATTATAAAAACATTTACTGTTGTGTTGGAGGAAGATAATTTGCCGTGTTTCTGAATGAGAAATGAGTTGCTCAAAGATGGTGCTAAGTATGCAATAAGGACAATACAGAAGGAGAATTAAATAAAGGGAACCCTCCTTAGTCAGATCATGTTTTCCTTACATGCCACTATAGTGCTCAGACAGAAATATGTTGGAGTAGATCTCTCTACCCACAAGCAGAAGGCTACAGGGATTGTCTTTCACCCTCTCTCTAAAGCAGATGGGAACAAAATCTCTGAAGAATCCCTCTGCCAGAAAAGGAAAGAGAAGAGAAGAGAAGAGAAGAGAAGAGAAGAGAAGAGAAGAGAAGAGAAGAGAAGAGAAGAGAAGAGAAGAGAAGAGAAGAGAAGAGAAGAGAAGAGAAGAGAAGAGAAGAGAAGAGAAGAGAAGAGAAGAGAAGAGAARAGTCATATACCATTATCAATGCCATGTTATGTCTAAGAATATTATACTGATTCTGTTCCTGTAGAGGGATGATTCAGCTCTACTTCTTTGGAAGGTATGCCATGTGTTTTCAGTAGTCAGCAAGGTAGGAGATGTTACTTGCTAAGGAGAAAGTTCAGACTGCAAGACTTAGAGATATTACAAGTGGAAATTTCCAGTATCCCCTGGGAGGATTTTTCTCTTAAAATCTGTGCAGAGGGTAGTTTGGGGAGACACCAGATTGTAAAAGCGCGTATAAAGCCTTTAAGGCCTGTCTTGATAGGTCTTGTTGTAGCCGTATCAGAAAAACCTTGCATTAATAGAGGTTGCAGCTACATACAAGATTTTTGTCTGGGTTAAATGGTGCCAGTGCCAGAACAAAATACACAGGTTTTTCTGTATCTAATCCTGCAGACCACTGATGCAWAGAGCAGGCTGCTCCAAAGAGCTACAGCTTGCTCTGTGCTGGTGCTTGTGCCTGCCCACTCTGTGCCTGGAGCGCAGGTCCAGTCTGCAAATGTGCACCTGAAGGCAGCTCTTTTTTTGCACTCAAAAAGTACAATTTTTGCAAGCAAAATATTCAGAAATGGCCCATTCTGCGTGCCACTAGGTGGCACTTAAGGGACATGGCAGCCACTTGCTCTTACTCATTATACACGGGCTGCCTCACCAGGACTGGTGGGCATTTTGTGGGGAGAGAGGTTGTTAAATGGAGCTGTTTATTTATTTTGTCGTCTGCCTGCACTGCCCAGGCTGCTGAGCTCCGCACACTTGGTCCTCGCTGCCCTGGCAGCAGGGGACAGCAGCCAGCCCCATGGCTCCAGTCAGAGCCAGTGGCTGCGAGAGCCCGGAGCTGTCRCAGCTGCGAGGCCACTGGCTGCATCTCCCTGCTCAGGACATCCAGCAAGAAATGTAGGCTGCACCCTACACCCTGCAGATAAGCCTACAGATGTAGCACAGTTAGAAAAGCAGGAGAGAAATCTCATCACCTGAGACACATTTTCCTCTTCTCCAGAGGAACTGCACATGGCTTTAAAAGAAGATCACAAATCACACTTCTATGTACATATTCAGCATCTTATAGTTGAAGAACATGCAGTAGCCTGACAGAACTCCTTGTGCCCTGCTGCTTTTTGTTGAGCTCTTCTTGTTTTTGTTAGGAAAGAAATGGAAGTATTATTTTAAAATCCTTGGTTAAAAAAAAAAAAAAAAAAAAAAAAAAAAAACTTCAGTACGTTTGCTCTTTTTTTTTAAGAATTTATGATTAAGCACTGTGAAACTTGTGACTGTTAAACTGCTCGATGAGTTTAAGCAGCAAGAGATTAGACTCCTCAGTGCACAGCAGGTTTTTAATATGGCTCAAATTCTGGTCCCTCTAAA